>NC_085046.1:77589737-77682508 GCF_963662255.1 Cinclus cinclus
TTATTAAGAGCATAGCTATTAGTTTTATAAATCCAAGCCTAGGTTTGAATTCTTAAATACTGACACAGACAGATTTTTCTGAATTGTTAACGCTTCAACCCTACAAAAAATCAGCAATGTATAAGGAAACTAACTTACATTTTTGCCCTAGGTTGTCTACAGATTTATACTGCAATGGTAATAAGCCATTGGTTACATGAGGAAAAAGAAGGAACCAACATGGACAAATGCTGGAATCTATTGTTCTATCCATTCTGACTCTACGCCTATCTAGTTTTCAGGTACACAAATTCTTACTGCATCTTAAAGAATTGTAATCTCTAAAGATACTATTTTCCTCTTTTCTCTACTCCCTTGGTTGTTTTTAGCAGAGAAAAGATGGAAGTAATTCAAACTGGCAGCTGCAGGCAAATTTGGTGGTAAAAATAGTAACTAAGAGCTTGGAGCTGTTTCATAAGATCATTTCTCCAGCACTGAGGTTTCTGTTTAAACAGAGAAAACTAGTGCTTTTAATTCTCTAGATGAGCTCTGGAAGCAATAATTCTAGCAAGTAGGGTTGTTTATAAAGCCTATATGATGTCCAGCACTATTATAAAATCTCTTTGTCTTTCAACGCTCAATACTTGGAAAACTTGCAAATTGATCCATTGGCTGCTAGTCCAAAGGCTGGCTGTTGGTTTTCTCTTGCCCAGGAGGAGAAATTACAACAGATGAGAACTCAGTAGTGGAACTAGTTGAAATATTCTAAAAAATTACTCACATTATTATAAAAAGTTATATTTTGTGAATATTTTTGTTCATTTCTCATGAGCAGAAGGGGCAGGGCATTGGGGATAACTCCATGACTCTCATCTAACTCTGCAAAAAAACCACCAAGGCCCAGAAGGCATTCACTGAAATGGGTCTTTTGTACATGCCACACTAAGCACCAGACATGGACAACCTAAGTATGAATGCACTCCTGGGTGCACAGCAGAGTGCCCCAAGGAGAGGGGATCTGAAAAGCATGAGCACATACAGGCACAGACATAGAGATGCTGGCATTACACACCGAGCAGCTTGCAAACAGCTGGATGCTTTTGTTCTGTGTGGTACAGACACAGTTTTATGTGGGGGCAGGGGATATAGGAGGCCTTTGTGCCTCCTGTCCCTTCCTTACATAAGGACCAGGCTGAGCAACAGGGCTCTCCACCAGCACCCTGGCTCCTGCCCTTGAGGCAGAGGCAACAGCAGAAAAAAGGGACACTATTTAGAGAGAAATTGAGGGATAAATTTTCTGCTTTTCCCTGCCATGTGGCAGCAACACATCACAGTGGTGGCTGTGTTTCTTGCAGGAGGTGAAAGCTGACTGACTGCTTTGTCATTTAGGGAAGCACTGACCTCCCTCAGCTCCAGGTTCAGCACAGCTGCTGAGCTTCCTTTGGGGGTTAGGGTAGAAAGGGAATTTTTAGGTTCCTCCAGTACACTGAAACCTTCAGGCAATGCAGTGAGCACACTGAGAAGCAGAATACTGGAGTCTGAAACTGCAAGGGAGAACATTTATGCTGTTGTACTCTTCTCTAAGACAATGCCCAAGGAAATCACTTTTGCCTGTAAATTATTACACACCTAAAAGTGATTATAATAAAGACATTATTATGTTGATATAACTGTTGCTGAGGAAGCGCAATAACATGTGGTTCAAAACTTGTTTTCAGTTCTGAGAAATAAAAAGCTAAAGCAAATTATGTATCTGTCACAAAATGGATAAAGAAAATAAATCTCAGTAGACAGAACCAATGAAAATGGTGTCGATGGGCATAATCAGTTCAGAGATCTGAGGAATTCTGGACAGTGTCTGCTGACAAAAAATAAGGGAAAGCCAGAAAACAAAAGGTGTGTATATCTAAAGGAATTCATTCAGCCACAAGGTTTGGGGATTCACTATAGGAAAGGCACATAATTAATTATGCTTCAATCCTTGACCTATTTCATGTCAGTAAACCACAAATGTTTATGTTCATGCTAAGCGTAGAAATGAAAGTAATGCTGTGTCAGCTTTCAGGGTGAAAAACACTACATTTTTGTTGCCTCCCTGAAAGTGTGTTTAATTGCCTCCTAAGGCTAAAGCCAATAGGAAGGTTAAACTGTGATCCGTTCTTGTTATTCACTACTCAGACCTCTCTGAACTGGAAACGTGAAAGGTTTGCACCAAATAAATATAACCATCTCCAGGCCTATTTGAGAAGTAATTAAGGATTTCCTCCAGTACTGCCTTGAGGTTTGCCTGGTACAGAAATCTGAAAGATGGAACCCCTTTTTGGACAATCTGACTTAAGACCAAAGAAACGTCACTTTAGATATTAATCCTGAAGTCATACAGCAGAGCATAAAATGATTTAAAAGATCTTTCAGTAAGCCTTATAGCTAAGGGAGGTAGATAAAAGATAAACTGAGAACCTGAGCAACACTCTAGCTCAGGCCAGCTGTGTCTCAGAACAAGGTACAGTCTATATTTTCCTGTCCTCTGTGTCATCTTGAGCTAAGTAGTGGAGAGTGTGTTCTCTATCTCAATAAAATAATGAACTTTATTTGCCATTCATGGTTAATTTTTTGTTGTCAACTAACTTCATTAAAGGAATCACAGTAGTGGCCCAGCCACGTTAGCAGCTTCAAGGTATTTTGTGACTTGTCAACAGTACAGTCAGCTCAGCCTGCCTTTGACAGAGAATCAGAAGAGAAATATTTCACACTGATTCTCTAATAAAACTAGAAACTGTTAGGAATAGCAGACATTTTTGCTTGTCCCTTATTTTATGCTAATAGCTATTATATTTGTAATTTGTGAATTATCTTATTCTAAATTTGCTGCAATATAATTATCATTCAGTTTTCAGAAAAATTTGGACCCACTGTTACTACTTTGTTGCCATTTTCCTGAAACCAAGAGAAGACTCTTAATAATAAATATTGAAGTACGATATACTGTTGGAATTTTGGAGTTGTCCTGTTTTTGGCTGGGACATGGTTAATTTTTTTGCAATATCCAGGAGGTGGTGTGACCAGGACCCTAATAGTATTTGATACCAAGGGATTCTCTCCTGCTTGCAAGGAGAAGGGCTTCCCTTCCACTAGAAAAAATGTGGTGGGGAAAGACGTCAGGAATTGTTTTATTATTGTGGGGTCCAGCATGAGCATTTTTGCATGCTCATCATTCTCCTTATTTGTATACTTTCATTATTAATGTTGGTATTGGTGCTGTTACTGTCCCTTTTTTATGTCTTTGCTGTTTCCAGTAAATTGTTCTTATCTCATACCATGATATTTGCCTTTTGTGCTTCCAGTTGGAGAGGGAGGGGGAAGTGAGCATCACCTTGGTTTTAGCAGGAGCCCTAAACTGAAGAAAACCCTCTCTACACCACATCATGGGTATAAAGGAATGTTTCATGAGAGAAAAGACAACTAGAATTTAAATTGCTAAAATTTAATACTTCTTATTTACCCTAAGAAGTAGAACAGGTTAAGTAAAACATGTCAGTTAATGCCACTTCCGATATAAGCCTTTAAGATCTTTGGAGATACTACCACAATTAACTCTTCTAATGTTACCATTTAATATATTGCCATACAAATGAATCTTTACATTTTTCCAAACATGCTTTCCCAATCACATCCACAGTGATGTATCTCAACATACCTGTGTAAACACAAAGCTGTAAACTTATGAACAGTTATAAAGACTGAAAAAAGTCCACACACTTTTATAGACAATCAGTGAATGTCAGAAGTCAAGTCTGGATGGATTTTATATTTCAAAACTCTTTTAGGAAGAGCTTTTTCATTAAAAGAAAATATTTACCTGTTTCATCAAGATTTGTTCATATCATATAGATAGAAACACTTCATTACGTCAGTTGCAAAACTCACACCAAATTCAGAAGGAATCCACCAATCTAAGCAGCTCATTACTTGTAAAAGATATGGAAAGAGCAATAAATTAAGAGTAAAAAATCCAAATGTTTGTAAATAAATTAGGATTAAAAAGTGCATTTTTAATAAAGATGTTCTTCTATATTCCCATGACTGGCACCAAGTTGATAATTCACAAGAAAATATAATTTTAAACAGGCAGATAAAACAATAAGGAAAGTAGTTTTTTTAGTGACTCAAAGCTACATTTTCATTTTAGCACATTTCCTACCAATTTCTTGGCACACATTTCACTGAGGTATGTAGTAAACAAACTTCAAATGATGCCTAAAGCAGGAATACTAGATCTGTCACCTTAGCTAGCTCTTACAAATTTGACAAAAAAATTCTTTTAGTTGCTATGCTGACAATTTTTATATCATTCTTAAAAGCAAAAGGAGAAGGAGACAGACAGAGGGAAAGTAGGAAAGAAGACAAGAAGCCAGCAAATATTTTGAATTTCTGTTTTTTGAGTAAAGTGCATTATACCAGAAAGTGTATTAAAGGAAATAAGACACATACACAGTTCCCTGATGGTGTGTGTGGAGATGGCACTCACAGGAAGACTCCCAAAGCCAACCCTAGTAACTGCAAATCATGGTAACATCACTTCTTGAGACTGCTACTAATATTTCTGAACTCCAGAACCTTCACTGCAAGCCCTTGTCACATTAATTTGCTTATTTTCTGGAGAAAATTAGCTAAGGTTATAACACATGCTATTTTAAAAGCAGGTCTGGAAATAGAAGTTGCCTGCTCTTCAATTAAACACAAGTTTGTCTTGTTGCCTTTCAGGAAGGAAAAAGCAAAAATATAAATACGGTAAATATGTAACCCCCAAGAATGCTTTGCCTTCCTGTCACCTTGAATTTTCAGAGTTCATGTGCTGGATCTCTTTATCGTTTTGAAGAGATCTAGGCCTTCAGCTGAAATAACAAATCCTCAAGCGCTCAAATGCTGAAATCTGAGAGTCATTCCCCATAGGAAACTCAAGTAACTCTCCCTAAGTTTTGTCTTGTAATCATTGTTCAAAACAGGACGCACAACCCTCATTTTGAAGGTCAGGTGTTGGAATTAAGAACAGTTATGCATGGATTCTTGATTTATCTAAGAAAAGAGGAGCTTCTAAAGCACAACTGGACCAGTGAGGCTATGCCATACACTGGATGAAGAACAGACCATGCATTCAGTGGCTGCAGTTAAGCACTGCTGTTCACAGCTGTCTGTGACATTGCCCAAGGCAAAAACAACATCAGAAAGTGATTGTGTCTGTGCTTCCTCCACTCCACTCCAGGACGTCTGCTTAAACCACCTGCGAAGGTGAGTAGCCCTAAAACAACAGCTAGAAACTGGAGCATGGAAAGTGTAAATACAGATGGTTTTATGCTGAGTGTGTTCTCAAACAGTAATCAGAGTACCCTCAGTAAACAGAGGGTGAGTTCTAAGCAGTAATGCCTGAAAGACAAGGTGGGTGGACATCAGAGCCCTGTGTTTTTCTAAAAGAGTGGGGATTGGCTCAATTTTTTGCAATCAATTTAGGAAGTAAAGTTATTTAAATTAGGCTTTAGTAAAATCTAAGTTTAGACAAGTATGACTAGACTAGCTGCTATTTCAGTAATAATTCCTCCATAATGTTTTCCTCTGACTAAACCAAGAATCCCCATTCAGGGACAAGGATTTAACTTTGATGCCTAGAGTAATTACCTTCCTCAGGATGTTCCTATTGATCTCTTGACTCCTTTACTGATATACCAGCAGACAGAAGACAGTCCAGTAAAATTAAATGTCATTTCTCCTGCCCGACAGGGACTTCAGTATGAATTTAGTCCTCACACTCATGCTCACACTGAAATATCACCATTGCAACTGCTTCAAGTCAGGGCCTTCTGAGTTTTGGCATTTTGGTTTGGGTTTTTTAAAGAGATAGAGGACCAGGGTCATCACAGCTTCTTCAGCTTCTGGGGCTTGAAATTACGAATCAAGGAGAGGAACTAGAAGAGGAAGTCAGCAGAGGAACTTGAGAGAAGTGGTAGGGGACATATGAGGAAAGGCATGGTTAGTAAGTCCTACTATACAAAGACTGTGAGAAGTAAGCCATAAGAAGAAAAACTACATACATTTTCCCCTCTGAATGATCTGACTACTCTAGGTTGAAGATATTATGTCATCATTTTTTTGAGAATGACTCTAATAAATATCTTGTTGCAAAGGTGCACAAAATCTCTATCAGTGTTAGGCATGGTTCTGCCAGAGGCTTTGTAGTAATTAAAACAGTAACTATTGTTTCATAGCACCCCCCCAATGCAGAAGAGGTGGTATAAACTACTGATTTTACAGGAACATTTCATCTGAGGACTAGAAACAGCAGATTATAATTAAAAATACATGACATATTTATAATCAACCTGCCAGCTAAAACCAAATTACACAACCCTGGAAGGATCTACAATCCTTTACACAAAAGGAACAATAACAACAGTCAATAATTGGCTAATCATGAAGCAGATGATTTCACTGGGAATAAAGAGAGGCTTAGGAATATGTTGCTTATTATCCCATTTGCAAACGGTTTATGAATAAATAATATTTTTAATAATACTCCTGAGTATGTCACAACCATTGATAATGTGTACTATACCTGATTATAAGCAATGGGTTATTATAAATTAATCGTGAAATTCTAGGACTGATTAATGGCATTTGATTGAAATTCGGCTTGGTCTATTAATGACATGCTGTACATAATTTATAAAACCTTAATGCAAAGTCCTATAAATGTTTATTTTGACTTTTAAGTTACAGTCCTCATTCTTCACATAATTGTTAAATCAATGTGTGAAGAAAATTAATGGAAATTACTGTTTTAGAGAGAATATTTTTGCCACGCATCATTTTTCAAGAAAAGTACTTGTGTTTAAAGACTGGAACTCAAGTTTAAAATTACTTCATATTCAGACTGTTAAGTGTCTTATGCTACTAATTTACTTTACCAGGTTGCTTTATTTGCCAAAATCTCTGTTTGGACACCTTCTCTGTTGATGCACTACTGTCAGAAACAGCCATATAATGAACCATGCCATTGAAAAGGAAAAGTACTGAACCCGAAATGGTGCCATAGCAAAGGAAACTCTGATGCCTTTAATTAATTCTTGAGGTTCAGGTCTGCCTTCAGACTGTTCATTTATGATACACCTGTTTCCTACTTTCATACTTTTACTGAATTTCTGACAATTGCATGCAGCCTAAAATCTGATCATTTGCCTGTACATGTGTTGCAAGGGAATGATTTAAGGCATCTTGAAATGTTATCTCTGCTTCTCATAGGCCTTTATTGCATATGTGCCTCTCTTCCTCCCATGCACTGTGTTCTGTGCTGAATATTTGGTTTTTGTGCCCTATAAACAATGAATGGGTGACTGTGAAGAAAATAAAACTCGCTGTTTAAACATTTACCCAAAAACTCAACTCTTAAAACGGGTTTGTATTTGCTTTTCAGTATTCTGAAAAGTTCAACAAAGAAAATATTGAGAACTCTTCCAGTCAGTGATGAGGAATGATCTTTTGTTACTCTCCTCGTCATGTTTCTTCTAACAGGGTCCCTTCATGGATATCTATATGACCTTTTGCATTTTGACTGTCCTAGTGTATTTGAAAAGACACAATGATTGAGCTTATCCTTCTGGTAGTTGTATTCTGCTAACCTCCATTATGCTGCAAATCAACAGCTTCACCAAATTCTGTTTTTCCCTCTCACATGAATAAAGGAACTAGGCTGATTCAAGGTATTATTAAAAAGAAAAAACAAACAAAACAAAAAGAAACCAAAAAACAAACAAACAAAAAAACCAAAAAAACCCACAAAAACCTAAAGGGCTGCATTCCCCCCATAAACCACCATAAAATATGTCTTTCAGACTACCAGTACACATCTCTTCTGTGGAAAATATTTCAGAATAGGCAGGACTGTCATAGCATTTCCAAGTGAAAGGTTTTTGATGTTTCTGTAGTCCAACTATTTTGGATGAAAACATAGAAAAGCCTAAATCCCTCTCATCTGTCCTTAAAATGACCAGCCAAGTCATTGTGTAGCTATGTAACCACATTTTCAGTCTAAATGAGCCACGTGCAAAGTGCTCTGTCAGGAATCCCATTCCAAAGGTACATTCTAACAAATGTGCCCTACATACCTGGTGCAGTTGGTTCACTGATACCAACTATTTGGCAACTCACTGTTTGCACAGTGTAGTCTGGTTTCTGCTTGGAGACAATACCTACTGTACTCAGACTATTTGCTCTGTAAATGGAAATAAAATTCCCCAAGGAAACTGAGGCAGTGGCAACACTTTGCTTTTAATTATTTGACTAAATTAACCAGTTCCAACAGTCTCAGATTTGATCAGTTTATAGTAATTCCATTATTAATTTAGTCTTCCTCACACAATGACCATGCACAAACCTGTTGTATAAAGTGAAATTGTGCCTTAAGACTAATAATCAATAAAGTATCATCCAGAGTACTATCAGCTTGCAGTCTGGCAGTTTCATTAATGTACATGCTACACAGGCTTTTATTGTCTTTGCTTCTTGAAGTTTCCATCTAAAAACTCATTAGGCCTATGAGAATGGCATACCTGAGCATTTAAAGCTGATAAAATAGTATTCCCTGTTTTCATGATCTCTTTTCTTTGCATGGGAAACAACTTATTAAAGCTTATCCTGGTGAGAAAATCCATAAACATGATTCGCTCTTGAACTAAGTCCTACACTTCTGAAGATAATCCAGCCTCTCTGAACTCAGGCTCTACCGAACAGAGACCACAAGTTTTACATAAAAGAACTATATTCTTCTAAGTGCCTCGACTATACCTCAAGATATTTTGCTACATATCTAGGAAAAAGTGGGCCAAGTGCTGGGACTGTGAACTGCCTGAGTAACTCTGAAAAATAACTCAATCATTTAGGTCATTCTAGTCAAGGCAATGATACCTATGGGAGTTTTCAAATATTCCTGGGAGTCTATTTCAGTTTATTTCAATTAGGGATTAAAGAGGCTACTTGCATCTTTCTGCCTCTAAGTATTTTTCAAATCTAGTCACTAAGCCATGCAGCCTAAAATCCTGAGTATTTTTGTCCCAGAGCCATAATTCCTCACTAAGCCTTGGAGTGGTTGATCACTGTTCCCATGAGTTTCTTACCAAATAATAACATATAGAACATAATTTTTTTAAAAAAATAAGCTCACTTAAAGAAGTATGATGTTCTCATTGCTGTACCTCAACCCTCACTTGCAATACTTCTCACTGATATATTTGGAAGAATCTTTCTGTCCTTTATCTTGAAAAAGAATATGAATAAAAACAGACTGGTCTTAGCTTTATTTGCAAGAGATAAAGAAAACTCTAGGAAAATGAAATTAAGAACACACCTCAATCCCCACCTCAATTTTTTTTTATGTGGTTACAAAAAATACACAAGTTCTTTCTAATCTTTCTAATTTAATAATATGAGTTATTCAGGGCATACTCTGCAGTACAGTGAAGTGATTAACTGAAAACAAGAATAGAGAACAACCACATTATTCTTCTTGTGTGTAAACACATTTTGTTTATGAAATCCATTTAGTCATCTGAATACTGAAATATTCAACACAGCATCATCAGAAGAGCAAGAATGAATTTCTGAACTTTATTTCTGGCATAGGGTGAAAGTTCAGTCTAGCTCAGAAGATGCATTTAGCTATTTCTGATGGTTAAATGTTGGCTTGTTCCTGCCTACTAAATAATAAATTTGGTTACGCCCTGCAGTGGTTGAAGAAAGTCTTTCTTCATACTTCCATTGTAAAACTTCATGGGATCATGGGAACTCCACACACCCTTTTTAATTTTTTTATCTTCCTGTAAGTAAAAATACCTTAAAACAAAATAATAGTTGTAGATAGTTTTTTAAGCTATCTTGAAAATTAGACTTTTCTTGGTCTATTACTGAAGTTATTTTGTTAAACAGAGTATTTTCACCTTTTCCTCCACTTGTTTGAATGAAATTATGTTAAAATGTCTGTGTTGCAACAAAACCATCAGAAACATTTATTTACTTGTAAGGTTACTCAGAATTTTGATTAAGTTAATGTATACTTTTCATTAAACTCAGACCAGTTCCAGATTCATAAGCCCACAATTTCAAAATTCAGTACATGAAACTGCCTATCCAGAGAAATTCTTTGGGCCTGCGATGGCATCCTACAGAGTTGTTCCTTCCACCTGCCAGCTTGGTATCACAAACAGATTCATCATTACAAAGAAACCCTCCGGCAAGGGTCTGGTATTCAGCTTTGAATAAAATCTAAGTTCTCCAGAAAGGCCCCAGACCTCTCACCTAAAATCTATTTCCATAAATTACTGTCCTGAAAAACAATTCATTGAGCATTCCCTTTTGATTTCTGGCACTGATGACAAACAACACATCTCTCCTTGGTGTATATTGATACACTTACACAGAAGTAAGAGACATCTCTAATGTAATGACATCTAATAGAAGTGTAATGACATCTCTAGAAACACATAACATCTTTGGACTTTATTTTACCCTCACTCTCTAGTTTTACATTAGGAGATTCTCTGTGGGGTTAAATAATTATTTTAACAAGGTCAGAAGACATTGAAGACAGCAGGGAGACATTTAAGTCATTGAGGAAATTAACCAGGCACCTTCGAGTTATGGGATCCAAAGGCACTAAATGGCCTCCAATACTGACTCTTGAAAATTTTAGAACTATTCAATCTCTGAATGGGCACTGACTACCAAAGATATTTCTTAGTCATTTTTTTCAGTTATGTGGTGCAGACTCAGAATTAGTAAAACATCCGTCCTCAGATGATTTATGGATGGGATTTTTGTGGACACAGGAGGAAAACACATGTAGAATCATGGACATTTTATAACACGGATCTCAGTTCTATGGAAAGGATAAAGGATGCAAAATATGACATAGATATCATACCAAAGAATGTATATGCCTCTGATCTTACTGTCACTACCACCATCACATGCAGCAACACTGTTCCTCTATAAGACATCACAGTGCTCAAATCTAGGACACAAGACCAGTACAGACCAGCACACATTACTGCATTACACCAGTGGGGATTTTCATTCTCTATTTGCTCCCTGCTGCTTCTCCCTATTAGCCTTGTTGCTCTGCTCTGTTAGTTTTGTATTCCTGTATGGTTCCTATCTCTTCCACTCTCTTAGTAAGAACAAAACTGTGAGATTTTCATGATTCCCAGCCTATGAAACACAACATGTAGGAGTTATAAAGAGAAGAAGCAGTAGGTAGCTGAATAAACACAGAATGAGTAAAATTATGACCAAAAAAAGATAAACAAAAAGCAAACAAATATTATGTATGATCATGGTTTTCATTTGGAAGCTCAGTTTGTTTTCCACATGATAGATTATTCCAGTTTAGAAAATTGAGAAATTTAACCCAGCGAATTCATCAATAGCTCAAGATTCATTAAGGCATATTGAAATCCCACTCTCATCTTCATCATCTATTTGATGGACATCTACATAATGTCTTTAAAAACAGGTAGATGAAGAAATATTTAACTATTTTATGTATTTTATTTAATTTTAAGAACTAAAAATGCCAAAGTACACAGGTAGATCTGATACCAAAGCTGGGTTACAGATATTTAAATATTCAGAGGAAATGGTCCCATGGTTTTATGTCTGTCTTACAAAAGCAAAGGTCTCAGCTTTGAAAAATGCATTTGAAAAGTTCAAAATAGACAATTCATGTTTAAACAGCTAAATTATATTACTTTTATCTATGCAGTAAGACATCGTCCTGAAGCATACTAAATTTTGTTAGAAATCGTTGCATTGTGACAGCTTGTGCAAACTCTTCATCACAGAAAGGGAAAATATGAGCCAGCAAGTTAACTAACCTGTTTTTGATAAAAATTTTTATGGGTAGTGGTTATTAACTTTTATTTTAGTAGCTTTTTTTAAATTCAGTTGTATTGTCAAACTATTCATATCACTAATGTCCCTAACAGGCATAATTCTGTTACTGGGTCATGGCTAATTTGCAAACCCTGGAAAAAAATAATCTTTTAAATCAGAATCAATAATAGTAAATGTGAAATATATTTAAATGGGGAATATTTTAAAAAATATTTATCAGAAAGTCAAGGGTCTAAACAATCATTAATTGAGGAAGAAATGTTCATGAGGCAACAGGCTGAATGAGTCCTTAAAGTCATACTGAAAGTGAGAAAACATTTCCTGGGAATCAGAATAAGCAGTCATGATTTGATCCCAAATCATAGTGACATTATTGAACAGTGTTTGTTTTCCCTCATAAAGTATAGACAGAAAAGTTGTTTACAAAGTATCTCTGTCAAAAATGAAACACTGATTGTTGTCAATAAATTAGAATGTTTCCCAAATATGGCCCACATTGCTTACTTAACCTATGTATAAGATTGTCATTTCTTTTCAACCCACATTTATATTTTGGACTGTCAGCTTCCTCTCATTGTGGTTGACAGTAAACAGTAAAAGGATTACAGTTTCTCAACAACACACATGAAGGGATTTGACCAGCTGGGAGGACAAGACACAACAAAACAAACAAAACAAACAAAACAAAAAAAAACACAAAAAAAAAAAAAAAAGAAAAAAAAGCAGAAGCTGAACTTTGGAATTATCAACATTCAAGTACAAGTCAGCCATTCAGTACATTCAGTAATGTTAATAAAGGAACAGAGACAGTTACATCCAGAAAGGGATAAAATTAAAGTAATGGTTTTCTAACCTGACAGAAGAGTTATCAATTAATATGTGCTAATCAAGGTAGCTTGCTCAAAACCAGCAAGCTTACTTTAAGAGACCACAGACAGAATTTCTGCAGGTATAGGCAGATACAGTACTTTAGATACACTGATATATTTGGTTATTATTTTTTATTCCCTTACTCTTTTGATACCTCATTTACAATGATGAATGACTAGCAGACAAGTGGGCAAGCCTCTCCTGTATGTTCTCTTCCTATTTCATTAAAGTAATTTTGTATATGTTTCCTAAATTCCAAATTAAAAATCATGTAAATTAAAATTATGTTTTAATCAAGCTTTTTGTATGAGGACTGAGTTTTAAATTTTGACTCGTAAGTTACCACACTTGCCATCTCATCTATTGGAGACAAGCAAGATAATGTGATTTAGTCAGTTCACCTTTGACAGTTTAATTTAAACTTCACTTCCAAACCCTGCTTTTGAACAAGCCCAAGCAGAAGGATAACTGTGTTTCTCAGAAACTGAATATTTTTCAAGTCACAACTCAGCATCTAAACAAAGGAGAGTTAATAAGCCAAAAATAACATTAAGAAATTATTTTCACAAACCTTTAAGGGACCAAACTCATCCTAAAAGGATCCATCATGTATAGTAACAGAACCTCATATGAACATCATGTGTGCAGATACAGCTGTACAAAGTTCAAGAAAAATATAGGTTGCTATATCTAATTTAAAGCAGCGCAGAAGGTCAAACAGGCAAGAAAAATTCTGCTTCTGTGCTAGAGGCAGGACTTTAAATGATAAAGATGCTATTAAATTTCCCATGTTCAACATGGACCTGATTTCTTCCCAGGATTGATTGTCATCATGAGATCTGAAAATTAAGACAGGTTTTGAACAGGTTTGATAACTCTCAATTCTGAGGGACACGTCACTCTTACACAGACGAGGTCAGAATAAATCAAACCAAACTTCTGTTGCCAAGCTGTAGTTCAAAGCATTTTGATCCTAGAAGTGTAAGACATAGATAAGCTGTTCATGTGAATTCAGGCAGTCATGTCTGTACACCTTATCCAAAGCCTTCTTGTGAAGCCTCCAGCTGGTGCTCTGCTTCTACTCACTAGCTGGGGATAGGGGAAGCAAGTTCTGAATGTCAAATGCAGTATATGACAAATCAGACTAGGAGAGTGGAGGAAGACTAACACTGCTATGTCCATTAAAGACAAACAAAATGTGCCAGTGGCTTTTGTCAGAAGACAGGAGTAGATGCTCCCTTCAGGGCTCTAACAAAGACCTGAAGTCTCTTTAACTGATCTGTGGTATGGTTCTCGCTAGCATATTATCAGGCTATACAAGGGGCTGAAAAGGTACTACTAAGTCCTATTTGTCATAATATGTGCAGAAAATCATGTTTTCAATGGAAAATTACAAACTTCATTATGATTTTTTAAAATTATGGTGTTGTTCACTACAAAACCTGAATGCTTGAGAGGAGTAGCATTTACCTTCACATTTCTACAGCCAGAAAAAGGAATGAAACTTAGAGACTTAACCCAGTTTAGAGGTTGGAAAGAAAACATTTACAGGAACACTACCTTGAGATGAGTAATATCTGTTTCTTCAGAACCCTTATTATCATTCTTACAGCTGTTTAGGTGCCCGAGTTTCAGTTTCAAATGGATCCAGTAGCAGCTGTGGATGTTTAACACTTTGTTTGAACTCCAGCTTATAGTTAAGAGGAATAAGTTTAACTTGTCACAACAGAGAGAATTCTTTTACACAGCACCCAACTGCTTTAGTCTAGCAATAACTTTTTTATTCCTGTGGTCCTCTCCCTCATTGGATGCAAGCCCTTCCCTCCATGTTTGATGTAAGCAACACTTGAATTTCTACAGCAGTAAATGAAGCCTAGTCCATACACTAGATGATAAATAATAAATTATAATTATGAATATCATTTAAAGTATTATTCCTTTATGCACTTTCTAATTTTAAAAGGTAAAGTATATTTATTTTGCAGCAGCTATCCTTCCACAGAGCCATCCATCCAGCAGAATGAAAGAGGCAGTCATTAGGAAAGAGGTGCCATCACATTATTAAATGATAGATGATATCACAGAATCACAGAATGGATCAGGCTGGAAAGGAGCACAGTGGGTCACCTGGTCCAACCTCCCTGCTTGAACAGGGTCATCCTAGAGCACATGGCACAGGATTGTGTCCAAACAGTTCTTTAATATCTCCAGTGAGGGAGACTCCACATCCTCTCTGGATGGATGAGATGGATGAGGCTCCACATCCTCTCTCTTATCTACCCCAGTGCACAGTCGCCTGCACATAAAGAAGTCCTTCCTCATGTTCAGACTGAGCTTCCTGTGCATCAGGTTTCTGCCTCTTGTCCTACTGCTTGGAACTACTGAGAAGAGCCTGGCTGCATCCTCTTATCACCCTCTCTTCAGATTTTGACAGACATTGATGAGATCCCCTCTTGGTCTTCTCCAGACTGAACAGTCCAGCTCTCTCAGCCTTTCCTCTTATAAGAGATGCTCCAGTACATTAATCATCTCTATTACCCTCTCTTGGCCCTGATCTGGAAACTCCTTGTCTCTGCTGCCATCTCTATTATGAAGTGGGAAAGAGACTGCATTTTATAAATAACAGGGACTCATCCAAACTCTTACAAATAGGAAACAGCATGACAACAAATCACTTTTTATCTTTCTGTCTGAATATATTTTAACATTTTTGGCAACAATTGGACTAGAACTATTTTTAATTTAAGCTAATTTCTCACACCTTTCTTTCAATGCTAACTGATACATCCCTTCATTTTCATCTTTTCATACATTTAAGTAGGTTATCTGCATAGGACTCATGTTAGAGATACATATTTTTTAGTGAATAAATTAAAGCCATCATGACTACTTTTTTTTCCCCAGCAGTCAAGAGTTTGAGGCATTAGATTTTTTACCCCATTATGACTTTAGAACTGTATCACAGGACAGAAAATTGTTTCACCATGGTTACCGGGATCAGTGATTTTTGCAAATGTTTTGTTTTAACACATAAAATTGAATGTTTTTCTTATTTAGTTACATTGTAGTTCTTATTCAAACCCTAGAAGAATCCTTGTTTGACAGTGACTTTGATGGCAGTGGTAGAAAGTGAGGACAAGAGAATTCAGTATTTCATCATAATTCAGGAGCTGGAGAGCATCCAATGAAATTTCCAGGTCCCAAATTTAAAACCACATTACATAATAAACTGTTCAACTCGTTGACACTGTAAGCTGTTAAGGCCAAAAGACTGAACATGCTCAAAAAAGAACTGGACAAAAATCACAGAAGACAGGTCCACTAGAGGCTCTTAAATACAGTGGACAAATAACAGCCCCTGTCTCAGAAAGTCTGCCCTGCCTGTTAAATGCCTTAAACTGGGAGGTTCCCAGGGAGTACTGTTCTGCTCCTGCCTTGATTTTCAATCTCCCTCCAAGCACCACTCCTCAGAATAGGAAACAGCAAGCTAAACAGACCTGTGGTTTTGGAACGACAAATCTTTAAAAACAAGTCCAGTGTCATATTTTAGAGGTTTTTTCAACTGTTTAGGTCATGATTGAGGGTAATAACCAAGAGGAAAAACAAGAAAAGAAGGATTAGGTTTAATCAGATAATATGTGTTATTTATAATTTGATATATTGCTATTGCTCAGAAAAATTACAAAATTAAATGACAAAGATGAGAATGCAAAGACAGATCATGCCAATGTTAGATATGAGTAAAACTGTTAATTATCATTACACCTGTAACAGATGGTGAGACTGTTAATCATTTTGTAGCAATAGTGAATTTACTGCCCAGAGCAAAATGTGATGTTCCAATTAGGTTTATGCTCTAGTAATAAGAATGATCTCAATGGTTTTGGTTTTGAGGATTCCAAAACTCTCTGAATATGTTTTCTTCTCAAGTCCTCCTTCCAGGATGTTTGAATAGCTGTTTATTTGTTTTAGAACAAGAGACAAAAATGCTAAGGGGTGTGACCACATTTGCAGAGATTTATTCCTTATGAAGACCACATTCACAGAATCATAGAATCAAGGAATAACAGAATGGTTCAGGTTAGAATGGACCACAGTGAGCCTTCTAATCCAACTTTCCTGCTAAAGCAGGGTCATCCTAGAGCACATTGCATGGAATTGCATCCAGACAGTTGTGAAATATCTCTGTTGAGGGAGACTCCACAACCTGTCTGAGTAATAGGTTTCAGTGGTCAGTCACCCTCACAGTAAAGCCTTCCTCGTGTTCAGGTGGAACGTCCTGTGCATCTGTTTCTGCCTGTTGCCTCCTGTCCTATAGCTTGGCATCACACTGTCTCATTACAGCGTTCCTTTAGATATTTATACAAATTAGTCAGGTCATGTCTCAGTGGCCTCTTCTAGAGGCTGAACAGACCTGGCTCCCTCAGCCTTTCCTCATAAGAGAGATTATCCAGAACTTAAACCAATCTAGTAGCTCTGTTGGAACCCTAAAGCCTGGGAGTTTAAAACTTTCTGCACTTTCTGGCACTGACCCTCAAAAGAGCACTGCTTTTGACTTGAGGCCTTGGAGAAGGCTTCCAAATCTGAGTGATGGAGTTGGGATTACTGGTGCGTAGTTTGAATAGAGGTGTTTAATATCACATGGTGGAGGGTTTGGCATTTGGGGTTTTAAAATATAGTAATAAGTATGGGACAAGATGGAGGTTCTTGGGTGTTGTGTCTTTCTTCCTTGTTCCTTCTTCTTCATGATTTCAGGTAGTAGTTTTTGGTTAGATAGTAAGTGATGCACTGCAGGTCACAGGTGTTTGGTCATTGGGTCAAAAGTATAAACAATATAGATGTTAGTTTTTAATTGGATAGTTAGGCTTTAAAAGACCTTGCAACTAGATCCACCAACATTTTTCTAGCTTTTGGCTTGTTAGCTAGAAGTGCTGCAGAACTTTGTATACTACAGATAAGAATTGATAAACAATTGACTTCGAACAAGAAAATCCATCTCTCATGCATTCAGTCCTGACTCTGAGTGAAGGCAGAGGAAAAAAGAAGACAGCCACTAATTTGTGGTGCCACTAATACAACTCTCCATTGGACCTGCTCCAGGAGCTCCATGTCTCTTGTATTGAGGAACTCAGAAGGGCACTCCAAATTCTGCCTCAGCAGAGATGAGTAGGGGGCAGGATCACTTCCCTGGGTCTGCTGGCTTCAGGGGTCTCCAAGGCAGCCCCAGCCCCAGGAACCTCCATGGGGATCAGGATGTTCTGTAGCCCCATGGCTTGGCCCATCTTGGTGGAGCCCATGGCCAGGCAGGGCAGGGATCTGAGGGGCTGGAGACTGGCCCTGCTCTGGGGTCACTGGGGCAGGAGCTGCTGGCCCCAGAGGTCTGAAGTGTGGTCCTGAGTCATAGAGTGTGTGCATGGAAAGAGCCAGGCAGAGCTTGACAGGGCAGGACCAACAGTGCCCTGCTAAAGGAGTGTTCTTCTTTAGGGGTGTTTGGGGCAAGCACCTCACCACTCCTTTCTAGTACAGCAGACATGCTGTCTGCACACTGCCTTTCCCAAAGAGCAGCCTGACCTTAGAAAAGACCATCTTAGTACAAGAGAACTAACCTCATCAGGAATAGAGTACATTAGTGAAGCATGACTCTCTCATGTCAGCCATTGGTCATTTCACTTGCTGCCTATTCCTGACTGTAATGCCGCATATAATATTCATGAAACTTCAGTTGCAGGGATTTCTAAAAATAAAGTAGCTTTCAAAAAATCATTCTCAGTCCTCGTCTGCAAAGTCCCTAGTTAAAGTCCCACCAGTCGGGTGACAGCTTTCAGTTCCCAACTGAGCAATTTAGCGTAAGTGTCATATAAAATGCTAGTAGAATTCCAGGCAGTCATTTCATTTATTGATATTTCCTACATCACTGCAGTAGCCTTCAGGCCTCATTTTTCCATCTGTCTGGAGACTTGGAGCTTCAGGGCCTTGTTCAGGGCTTTTTTTTTTTTTTTTTTTCCGAGACTAATAGCCCATTGCTATAATCTAAGGCCCCTAGTTCTCTTTTCATGACACATTGTTATCTCTAGAAATCTTCTACTCACCAGAATATTAGTACAAATTCTAGTTGCTCTCCTAGCACAGCTTGAGTGCCCCTGAACCCTGCCTTCTTGCCCACAGCTCCCATAAAGGACGGATTTTTCCAGGTTGTGCTCATCCTACATATATAAAATGCCATCCAGCATGTTATCTTATTCCATGAGCAATCAAATATGGATGCCTGAAAAAGAGTGAGGAAACAGGGCAGGCATGTAGCAATGCTCTAAATATTTACCAGGTTACTATTAATTTGCAGACTAGAGACTTTCTGAGCCAAAGCAGTTATCTGCATGTAAAAGGACACAGTGTGCTTTTCTACCACAAACTACAGGTTTCCAAATTTTAATCCTACATGCAGGTTTATCATGAACATAATCTCACAGCACAGGTTACACAGTTTTATTGTATGTTTTCTAATGAATTGTCTTTTTTTTCTTGGTTTGCTCTTGACATCTGATAGCTGAATCTAATGCCACTCGATTTGTGTACTGGAAGAGGGAGCAAATAGTTTCCTGTGTTTACCCTCTGCTCTGAGTTATCATGTATAATACTGGTCCTTGACACATCCACACTGAAGTTGGCTGGGGTACTCTTACACTTCACTGCAGCAGCATCTGCTCTGGTAATATAGTTGTACCAAAGTGGCCTGCAACTCCTAGATTTGCTCTATTATCTGAAAGCAGAGCTCTGGAATGCATTGAATTGGTTTTGGATACAGACTCTGAAAAAATCACAGTTTTCCACATTTTATGCCTATAACAGAAGACAAAGACAATTTAGTCTGCCTTGTTCTGCGCAGTGTTTACTCTTATCTACCTTTCCCTTTTCTCTTTCTTGGGCAGAAGGTGGGAGGTCATCATCACAAGCCAGTGTCAATAGGATGTTAGAGATCAGTGAGATAAATATGGATCCATAAACCCTGGAATGTAGTGAATAAAATACCTAATATGAGGCAAGAGAGCAATTGCCTTCCCCTTAGCAGCAGAATCCAAGGAGGCACTGGTGAGCGGTTCATGGATCACTGCTACTCTGTACCCTTCGATTGCCCTTGCATGAGAGCTGCTCTTGCCTTAACAAACAATGAGCCCAACAATTAGGGAGGGGTGTATCCTGCAGCAAAGGGGCCAGCATAGTGCAATGAAGACAGAGAGAAGGGTGTTGGATGCATTAAAGAGGTAAGGATGAAAAAGTCGCTTGCAGCTCACATAAATAGAGAAGTTGCTCACCTGCAGAGAGCCAGCAGTAGGCAAAATTTCTGGATGGGGAGTCTATTTTCTCTTCCCTGTAGAACAGACCATTTCCTCTCATCTTATTCCTCTCCATAATAACATGATATAACCTTTGCCAGACTTCTCTCTCACTTTCAATTTTGCTGACTGATCTTTTTCTGTATTCTTCAATTCTTCTCTCTTTACAGCATGTAACAAAATAGCATCAACATTTTGTAGAAACATTTATCTGTCAATCTGTCAAGTCCTGTTAAACAGATCTGATGATTACAGGCAATCATTTCAGATGCAGTGTGGTGCTAAATCAGACCTTCCCAACAGAAGCTGAAGTTCCCAATGAAGCACCACATTTGCATTCTGCCCTCAGAAGACTGTGGTACCTGAGATAAGGCAGGAGACTTGCAAGCTTCTCATAGATAGTATACAACTGCTTCATTTGAAATGGAATTATAGGAAATCACATTTCTACTGCTGTACATTAAATAGATCTTGGGTACCTAGAGACAACTAGCAAGTGTCAAAAAATTTACATATGATCATCAGACCTTTGTCTGATGGAAATTTTTCAAAGAACATCTCTATAGCTATCCAGCCTACAACAGAGAGACTTTCATTGGGTTTAGTGGCCATAAATATACCTCTCAAAATAGAGAACAGTATAAAAGTGCTTTATTCAGATGAGACTGTTGCAAACCATCATGAAACATTTTGGAAAGGCCAATTCCTAGACTAGTGGATGGGTGTAAGGTAACCTGAAGTAACAAAACATACCCTAAAGTTTAAGAAATCATGCCTTAGGATAGAAAAGAGCTGCTTGAGCATTCCTGCAGAAACTGCTGTTGTCAGTTTAAGCTAATGTTAATTAGCTGACTCAAGTCTTTAGGAAGCCAGAGGATCCTCTTTCCTTTTGGAGTAGTAGGAGACATTGAACAACCTTACAATGATCTATTCCTCATTTTACCAAATGAGAGAGTTTACCAGTCGCCTGGATTCCTTCATATGAAGTTGTCATTATTTAACTGTACCTGACAATTAAGCCCCACATAGCCACTTACTACCCCTAGGTGGGATGAGGGAGAGAATAGGAAGAGTAAAAGTGAAAAAACCCATGGGATGAGATAGAGAAAGTTTAATAAGGAAAGCAGAAGCATGCACTGAAGCAAAGCAAAACTGGGAACTCATTCACTACTTCCTGTCAACAGTCAAGTATTCAACCTTTTCCAGGAAAGCATGTCTTCATCATACATGAAGGTGGCTTGGGAATACAAACTCCTTCACTCTGAACATCCTTCCTTTCCTTTTTCTACCAGACCTGTACACTGAGCATGTATACACTGAGCATCATGCCATACAGCATAGAGTATCCCTTGGGTCATATTGTCCTCCCTTCCAATTTCTTGTACATCCCCAGCCTCCTCACTGGCAGAGGGAGGAGCAGAAAAGGCCTTGGCTCTGTGTAAACAATTCTCAGCTCTAACAAAAGCATCCCTGTGTCATCAATGCTGTTTTCATCACAATCCCAAAGCATGAACCCATATCAGCTACTGTAAAGAAAATTCACTCTGCCCCAGCCAAAACCAGCACAGAAGCCATGACATATGAAACATAATTTCTCACTGCTACCGTTGACTCTAGTACAACTAGATCACCCAGCCTTTATGAAACAACATACATAAGACATCTGAATAGATCAAACAGCATAAAATCATACTGCATGTTGGCAAAACTCCAGTAAGCTCACAGTTCGTTTCCAAGATGACTGAACCTAATTAAAGCATATCTCAAGATATAAAATTAGTAAGGATAAGTCATAAAGTAAGCATAAGCAAACAGATTCATAAAGAAGTCAGTGGTAATTGGAATTTCAAATGGTGACACTAGCTTGCAATGTCAGTATAGTAACCATTCCTATGGAAATTAAGGATTCACTGAAAATTAATGTACAGCCTTTCACAGGCTAAGCAATGAAAGATTTGAGCAGATGGAGACCCCGTTCCCTTAGGGGCAAAATTAATATTCTCTAAATGCATGTACTTCCCAGAATGCTGCATGCCCTAAGAGATCTCCTAGTTATTATTCTGCCATTTAATTGCAGGCAAAAAAAATATTCTTAAACATTTTTAGGTAGCAAAGGAGAGAAAAAAAGTGAGGTAGGATGCTGCATAAAGTGTGATGTCTAATCATAGTGAAGATTTCCACTTCAGAAAAAAAATATTTTTGTTTTAATACCATTCAAAAGGTCTGTGTCTCTATCATGACAAAGCAGGCTGATCTCAGGGAATCCATTTTCAGTCCTGCACCATCATATGACTGACATGGACAATGGTAGAGTTCTTCACACTAGGTATGTATTCCATAATTTTGGTCCCATAGTACAGAGGTTTCCCAGGATGACACTGCAGTGAAGTTCAGGAATTTACAAGGTAATTAAATCTTCAAAGAACCCTTTTTTTTTTTTCTTTTTTTTTTTCCCATCAGAAAGAGAGTTCACAAATATACAAAGAAAATAAATGGATTGATTTTGAAGTGGGGCCATTTTGCCACAAGCTGGAAAGGACCACAGTGGGGCGTGTGGTCCAGCCTTCGTTCTCAAGCAGGATCATCGTAAAGCACGTTGTACAGAATTGCATCCAGACAATTCTTGAATATCTCCAGCCAGGGAGACTCCACAATATCCATGAACAATCTGTTCCAGTGCTTAGTCACCCACATAGTAAAGAAGTTCTTCCTTGTGTTCAGGTGGAACTTCCTTGTATGCCATGCCTTGTATTATACTAACCCAGGACAATGAAAACAATACATCTTTTAAACAGTTGCCAATTATCTTTTATATGGAAATATTCAATTCCTATAAAATATGCAGGCAGCATGAGAATCTCGAAACTGTGCTTCCCTTTGATTTGTTCATTATCAATGGCTTTTTTTAAAGGTTGGGATATTAATATTATTTTAATCATATAACAGAGCAAATTAATATCCATTTTTAACATGCCATTTATTTAAAGTAACCCCACATCTGGAACATATTACTGTAGGAGGAGAGAAATCACCTGCAATGATTATCTTGATGAAGGCACATGCTGCTGAATAACAGCAATATTTGCACACGGCAGAATATTGCTCTGGTCTTTTAAAATCATTGCACCGTAGACATAAACTTCTAAGATCTCTTCATCTTGTTGCATCATCAAAGTGAATATTTTATAACTGTAGCTAGGAGAAATTACTCTACCTTAGGGGAGGAGTGCCACTTTAAATCGGGAAGGAATTAACGCGCTCAGTACCAGTGGGTTTGGGTTCCAAAGTGAATGACTGAATACTTTGTAGCTGTTTTAGATACTGAGTGACAAATAGTTATTGGTTTTTACAAACACTTCCTGGAACAGGCTTAGCTGGAAGATAAAGTTGTTTGAGGTTTTTCAGTGTATTTCATGCATGAAGTAGAGCGCAAGAAACCTGTAAGAGAAAGAAAAAAAACTTGTCAAGGCATATCTTGTTGAGCAGCCAGCATTTAGAAAAGTTTTATAGGTTTAAAAAATACTTGATCCTAGGTGCCATCACATGCATCTCAGAGTTTGTTGATAGTTGGAGTTCAAGGAAGTACATATTTAATGCTTGCAGCCCTTAAAATTACAATATAATTTTTTAAAAAGGCAAAAGAAAAAAACCAAACAAAGAACCCCAAACAAAACAACAACAAAAAATTGTGTTTTTTTTAAGCTCAGAAGTAAATCTAAAATTCCAGGATGTGCTGCTTCCTGAGATGAATAGATATAACTGTGTTAATCTGTAGTTTAAGTGGCTTTCCTTTCTCAGATTGTGCCAGATCAATAAGGCATCTAAATATCAATTAACTCTTGCTTTCTCTCTGTACATTAGCATGCACTGCAGGCTAATAGATCTTTTCCTATCAAGTTCAAAGTAGCAGGACATTAGACATGTTTTAATAAAAAATTACACAAAGGAGCTACCTGGACATGTTTTAAATTTTACAACCAAAAAAAAAATTCCTGAAGAAGAGAAAACACTAATTTATTAATATAAAGCTTTACATGTAATTCTGATTTCTATCCCAACTAGCAGACCAAAACACATACTAAAGGTCCTTTTTTCCCTGTGGCAGAAGGCTTCCATCCTGAGCACCAGACAAAACACTTCATTGTGGCCCTGTGAGAGTTGGAGGGAGATCTCTTACCAAAATGGAAGGTCAGCATGTGAACTATGGGTGTATTTCCATGAATTATTGACTGAGATTTTTTTTCAGTAATAGGATAAATGCCTTCAGAAAAAAAAATAAAAAAAAAAACCAAAAAAACCCTAAAGAACTAGCACAGAAAGAAGTTTTTAGCTTTATTTTCTCTGTGTGTGCTAGAGGGAAGAGAAGAAAGGCACCATTTCATTGTTTATTTTAAGATAAGAGCTTTTTATATAAAGACAGAGATCCATTATTACCCTGGTCACAAAGTCAGAGCAGTTAGAAAATGTATTTCTTTTCCATTTCAAGTTACAAATCAATAATTCCTGTACTGCATTTAATCTGCATGCACTAACTTACATGCTCAGAGCTCAGCAGTGCCTGTTTTCTCCTGTATCCACTGAGTGCATCTCCTGTTTCAGCTTTACAGTGTCTTATCCTTGCTCTTTGCACAGAAGAAAACAGTGACAACCAAGCACCTCAGGCCTCACTGTGGTGAGTCAACAGACAGCTTTCACCATAAGCCCAGGGCAACTATTCCTGATAATCACATTTAGTGTCCAACACATACTTTGTCTTTTTTTGCTCATTGCTTTTCCCACATTTATGTTCCCTTTGTGCACAGCCAGTGTCTGAAAAGAGCTAAATAGGACACTGCATGGTTTGGGGATGCAGGGGGCAGGAGGTGATGTGTGCCAACTCAAAGTATGTTCTGCTCTTCATTTAGAACAGAAACCTGGGGAAAATAAGCTTAGTCTTCCGGTTGCCTTATAATGTAACCCCCATAACCATACTTTTTCCCATCTGGATTAGAAAGATGAGAGTATCCAAGACTTGTTTACTAAACCATAGGGTGCAGTAGGTACATAATAATTTAAAATATTAAAAATAATAGATAATTGCTCATAAATTCCTGTGATGCCGATGTCAAAAGCATTTTCTTTGTATGTATTTTTATGTTTCTTGGAAAGTTTTTTGCTCCATTATAAAGTAGAGCAAAGAGCTTGATTAGAAAATAAAATTTACCCTCTTTTTTGTGACTTTTGTATTAAAATAGTATCAAGTTGGAGGCATCTTAGTGTAGCAAAGCATTTATACCAGGATATGAAGTGAATTAACATCTGAGCACAGAAACAGAACACATGATATTTTTTTTGCCAAATGTCTTTTTTTTCTGCAAGTTAAACTAATTTAGTTAAGCATTTTTAAGTAGCAATGTTCCTTCATAAAAGAAAATATTGACTAGCTCTAAATATTGACAAATAAATCAAGTTGGGTAGAATGTTTGGTAGATTGAGTGCTGGATGCATTGCTGGATGCATTGACCTTCAAATCTGTCATGTTTTGCAATGTATATTCAATTGCCTCACAGCAACACACTTTTCTTTATTCTCTGTCAAGCATATACCTGACATAATGTGTGCTCTATTGTCAAACAAATTAATGATTATTTCTATGGAGTATGGTATGCAGGTGGGAGAGGAGGAGAGAAACAAAAGTTATTTTAATTTAGTTCTCAACCCTCCCTTGGACAACTTGCTTAGCTCACCACAAATTCATCACTACACGGCTCAGCTATTCCTGATACGCTGCCTTCAAAAATGTATTATTTATGGATGCAGTCATGTATTAAGTCAAATGTCTGGAACAATTCCACGAAAGAGATTCAAAGAGAATATTACACCTTCTCTACAATTTGTAGTACTCTTTTCTTAAGCTGATGAAGCGATTAAAATTAAATGCACTGTGATCCCTCTTGCTGCATATCTATGTTTAGAAGATACTATTTCACTTAATTGGCTTTCTAAACCAGAGAGCTCTGTTGCTGCAGGAAGAGTATGTAAAGGAACAAGGATAGCTACTGCAGAAGGGAAAAGCAGTCAGCATGATGCACAGGGAAAAGTTAATAGCAAAAACAGAACTTGTCTACTACATCTGCACTCAACAGCTACCTAAAACAAAGTACTATTGGATTACATTTTCTCAGTTGGGCCTTTGTGTGAAATTCTAGAGCCATCTAGACAGGATTAAACAGGATAAGAGTGTTCCCCATGATAATAAGCATTAAATCCATTGACTGAATGACAGACAGAGGGTGATCCCGTTTGTGCGTGTGCGCGTGCGTGCACCATGTGCTCCGCTGCATGTGGTGGCCCCTGTAGACTTGAGTGATTTGACTGCATTTCTGGCAGAGCCTATTGTTCTGCATGCACACAGACAAACACATTAAATATTTATCATATTGGAGCAGAGGGATGCTGCAAATGTGGAGTGCTGGTAACAATCTCATCCGAGTGTCTTCCTAATAAAGTGCAGATGTGATTTCAAAATGGATCGGAAGCCCAGAACACACGCATGCGCACACACATGCATGCACACAAAATACACTGTGGCTTATTTATGTTATGCCTCTATTGATTACTACCAGATGGGAGGGCAAAGCAATAGCTGACAGATTAACCATATGGATCTGCTTTAATTCATGCTGAGTTATAGGTTTGCAATTCTGTCTTCACACTTTTTGGCTCAGAAACCTACAATTTGCTAAGTGGGAAAAAAATGTAAACTTACTGTAGGGAGTGCTTTTCCATCATAAGCCTCCTAATGCCACTCTCAGGGGCTGAGCTATCTTTCTCTACAAGAACTGCAGCTCCAACACCACTTCCTGAAGCCACAGTCAGTACCATGAGCAGAAGATTTTGTTGCAGACTGATGAAGAGAAAGTGTTTCAATACTGATGAGCCTTGCAGACAATAGATTCTATCTGAAGAAGCTTTGCTTAAGGTTCTGCTTTTCACAAAGCTGCTCTAGCAAGTCTCATATAACATTCCAACAAAAAATCCAGAGATGACAGTCAAGGCATTGTTCTTTTCTGAAAACTGGAAGACCTCAGCAGTTGCATTGAGCTTCAAAGCCTTGGCTCTGGAGGCTTCCTAAATACTTGCTCTTCCATCAACAGTCAGGTATAGCAAGAGTTACACATTCTCTCAAAGTAACACTTCAAAACAGTCTCCCCACCCAACTGTGACCTTCTGGGACTAGTACATTATGCATTAGAAGGCTGGAGTGTAAATGGATACTTCAGAGACATTTAAGAGGGGGGAGTTGGGGGGAAATTGGGTCTAATTGATGAAAAAAAGCTTTTTGGTCTGTCCTCTAAAAATAGATATGCAACAATGTATTTTCAGTACAGTTTAACCTTTAATTTCTGCTGTTTTGATTTTACAGTCACCTCCATCCCGTTTCAAGGGCAGAGGGCAAACAACCTTCTACTTCTCATAAGGTTTAGTCATGTATATACACCATTATAGTTTTCTAACCTTTCTGCTTTTCAAATCCATCACTTATGCCTACTGCCAAATAAGTTGCTGCAGACTTTTTAGTTCTCTCCAAGTCCATAAAAGAGACCTAAAAGCAGTGTCATGGGCATCAGAGAAACAAAATACAGGGTCAAGACAGAATGAAAAGGAGAAACGCAAACTAGAAAATTACCTCTAGAGAGAAATGTGTACCACGCTTCAGCATGCTATTCATATCTTCTGAAGGTTACAGGCAGATTCCAAACTTTCTGACACTAAAAATGCATGAATCCTTTCTTTCAGTTCTTGAGTCAAGAAAAACTGTGATAGCCAGAATTTGCAATTAATCAGTTTTGTCCCTCAGTTTTGTGACTCCTGCTGTGCAATCTTGGACAGCTGGGGAGTTTTATTCAATTTTCTTATCCCTAAAAAGGGAATAAACACTAATTCATGCTCAAGAATTGCTAGGGGAATTAGCAAAGCATTTTAAAACTCATAGTTAGAAGCTATGCTCCATCTACTCTGCCTGGACATAATTCTAAACCCACAAAAAAGCTGAGAACATAGCACCTTATCTGGTAAACTATTCTCAGCTGAAAATTTAATAGCCTGCTGGAACAAATAGCAAAAGCCCTGCTGATTTTAACACAGTTAGGATTTCACCCCACTAAACAAATTTCTTGGTGGAAGTCATGCACTTCAAACATTTGCACAGCCATATATATATATATTCAGTTTCAGAAAGGTATTTTGTAATTCATGCATGACTGATGCTTTAACAAAAAAAAAAAAAGAAAACAAAAACAAACCAAAAAAAATAAATAAAATATTGGTGTTCTGTGGAACCTGCATGAAACAAGGCAGTTGGTCTTAAGATCATGCTATTAAAAAAAAATAAATAAAATCAGATGGCTGCTAGAGCATGGAATTAATTTTCTATTATCATTTTTGATAAAAGCTAACAGCTTAACATTGCAACACATATAATCAATGTCCAAAGACACACTTTAGAAAACATAAGGACATTTGCAGTATTTTCCCCTCCTTAGCACAAATGTTCAGTTTACTGTTGCGTGTTGGTCACCTTCCAAGCCTGTGACAAAAGCAGTTTGGGACTCTATAGCTCTCAAATCCCAGCCCTGTGCATTAGCAGATAAAGCACACTTTCCTTTTGTGCACATGCTGCTGTGATGGAAGGCAAGACTGAAGCCATCTTACAGAAATTATTATTTCACCATAAATGAGGGAATGTTGCCTTCCCTGAAGGTGAACAACAAAGAGCAATATATGAGAGCTTCTCTTGACAGTGGAGGTTCTGTATGAGACTTGTGTGCCCAGGACTATTGTTTACACCTCTGTGGAGAAACAAGATGACATCCCAGTGATACACCCTTGGTCATTTACTCAGTGACACAGCTCTTCATTACTAGAGTGTGTTGGCCCTTATTTCTAAATGGTCTCCCTGGAGCCACACTGGCAGAAGCTTGGAAAGAGGCAGAGCTGTACTGAGGTCCTTCAGTTTCAGCCCAAGGCCAATGCATTTGAACATCACCTCTGAACCTGCACGATTAATGGAGCAATTAATAGAATGTAATGAGAGGTTATTTAGATTCAGTGTTGCAACACAGAGGAGGAAAAAGGGACTCAGGTTGGTATATTACATACATGCAAAAGTGTACACTGGACACAGTGGGAACTGAGTTAAAATATTCCAGCTGTAGGCATCAAGTATAGGCATGCACCAAATATCTTTTTCTAGACAGAAAGTTTACTTTTTTTAGAAAGCAACTTGGAGATCAAACTCAGTACAGAGTATTACAGGGTATATCTCTTTCAGCTCTATGAATGTGCAAATCCAAATATTCACACTGAAAAGCAAAATTCAGAAATGCTGTTTCAAACTACTTTCACCAGACCAGAAAAGAAAAAGCAACCAACCCTTGACAGACAGCTTTGCTCCTAAGTTTTTCATCTGCATTTCAGCTCAGGGTTTCAGGCATACCTATTCAGTGTTAGGTAAATCATCAGAATACCTGAGTGGGATTTAAATGACAAAGTGGGTGCAAGTCCCTCCAGTACAGGCAGGGGCTGTGTCATTTGCTTACTTGAGATGCCACATGCAGTGTAGTACACAAATGTTCAGATCCCACTTGTGTTGGTAGAGCCCCTGAGTGCAGCCAAAGCATACTCAGCAGCTCTGCTGGGCTTCTTGATTTCTCTGTTTTGGTATCAGGAAAAAGTAATATCACTTCTGATGTCAGGCAAACATGCCACTTACATGTCCATGTACCAGTGTTTAGTGAAAACCTATGGATGTCTCCATATATAAAACTATGTAAGAAACTAGCTATATCAGTTATACTGGTTAAATAGGTGTGCATATGATTTGTAAAAATTCTTGTGACACTGCCTAAAGTCCCAGGTTTGTGTTCTGACACATCTGTGACAACAGATTAAAACTAGATGACCCAGGTGTCCTTCTGCACCTTCCTGACAGATGCTGCTAGGCAGTGACCTAAATCAAAGTTGTGGGCTGTAACCCCTTTAACTGTCCAGTTTTAATCCATTGCCACAAATCTGCTGGATACCATAGAGGCAGTTATATTGTCCAAAAGTGCTTTTGTCAGTATAGCTCATTTCACACATTGAACCACTGTAAACTATGCTAGCCCTAGCACTTTTTTGCTAGTAGAACTCTGATTCCATTAGTAGGGTTTTATCGGAAAGTTATCCAGTAAAGCCATCTGTAAAGCCAGGTCTTTCATTAGGAATGAAACTGCTAACAGGTTTGACATTTAAATTACCATTACTAGCTAGCTGAGTTATCTTGTTGAAATGAACGGGCCATTTGGACCTCTCAGAACTACTGCTGCAAGCTCTTTGCTCTCTCCCCTGTGATTCAAGCTCCTGGTGGTTTTTTGGTTTGGTTTGGTTTGTTTCATTTTGGTTTTTTTGCAAGCAGAACCCATAAAAACATCATTGCTTTTCAAAATTCAAAGTATTACACCATGGATACAAAATTGTGCCTGGCATGATCTGCTATCATTTTCAGACCTTCCCTAAGCACTTACCTGCAACAGGGAAAAATCCCTAGGTTATCTGGAAAGATCCCAAGCTCCTGCTTTGCCCAAGAAAATACACTGAGAACAATCTCATTATTGATGCTCTGGTTCTCTCCTATGTGACTTTGGGCAAATATTTTTATTTTCTTTGCTGCTGTTTTCCTCTCTTGTGAAAGGGTCTAATTCTCTTCCTCTTACCAGCCTGCTGTGATGGACCTTGGGGGTCACTGAATGAGTAGGGAGAGCAACATCCCTCTTTCAAATGCTTTAAGAAAACAAAAACTAGCAATTTACTTTTGATCAAGAGACTGCTACCAAAAACAATCCTGTGAATAAATCAGTGTGCTCTTTCTGGCTGCTGCTCTACTGAGATTTTTTTGGTTGAAATCTGCAGAAGTCCTGCTGTTTCAGCCATAGGGACTCTTAGCCAAGACTTTGGTTACATGATGGAAGAAGCACTGCTGCAGGTGTTGACGTGGATCAGAAAAAATGTACCATGGCAGCTCCTGAGAAAGTAGCAAACTGTACATTTGAAAGCCTGTGAAAGAAGTAAGATGCATGCAGAAATAAAGACATTTGATCATCCAAGAAAAATGGCCCTGATTCATACAAGGGTGCTTTGGGGCAGACCCAAGCTGTACTCAAGTCACATGATGGCTTTGCTGCTTGTCAAAAATCAGGACAGCTCTATTTGCCCTGGGTTAACTGGTTCACATGTCTCTTGCCTACAAGTCATCCCATGTTCATTAGGATGTCAACTTTGCACCAAAAAAAAAAAAAAAAAAAAAAGGAAAATGCAAAAAACTATTACAGAGAGTAAAAACCCACAGGTTTAAGGATTTGATGGTGGGGGAAGATAAAATACACGTACTTCATGGGTAATCAATATCCTGGTTTCTTCAGACTTACTTATTAATTCAATAGACTGTGGATTACAGTATAAAGGTAATTCCAGATTCTGAAAAGATCCTGAAAAATCAGTGGTTACTAAATAAATGTAGGCAGCAGAAGAGTTCTCTTGATTTTGTACAGGAAGGGAGAAAAAAAGACAAAGGAAAAGGCTTGACATTCCTCTTCCATGGACACTAACATAGTCCAGAATCACAGTGCCATCTCACCTGCTTCATGCTTCACAGAGTAATGCCTGTGAATGGAGGCAACCCTGTCCCACATTCCTCCCTGTTTGCTTTCATCATCTGTAGTGTGCTTGCTCAGGGGCTGACTAATGCTGTGTAATTGACAGATATCCCCGCTCTGGAGCATCATGGCCTGGTAAGTTACAGCTGGGGAAAAAGGGATTCTTGTTAAATAAATAGTACCAGAATCAGAAAGCAAGGATTTTAACTAAAGCTAGGTCTTCTGATGTGTATTTCTGACAGCTCTCTCACTTGCACTGAATGCTTCAATATGTACAAAAATCTGCATTATTTAAGAGAGCTGGTTTTCTTTGCCATCAAGTGTTTCTGAAGCTGCATTTTTACAGTTTGAAAGCTACTATGCTAACTTGGTGCTATGTATTTGAAAACTGCTTGCTAGAAAAAAGCAAACAAAACCAAAAAACCACATTATTTTCATTTGCTGCCCTTTTTTTTTTGCTTTTTTTCAGGGCATTGCAAGGACTTGAAGGATAGAGAAAAAGGTGGCTAGAACATTTTCTAGAGGAGATAAACATAGGCCAAATTTTTCAGAGCTATGAGGGTTGCAGACAGTAAAAAACAAAACACCAGGACGGGCATAAAGTAGAGCAGGGTAGAAATGCAGAACACGGGTCAGACTTGCAATAGGGTCTCAAGGGAAAATGAGGAACCCTATTAAGCTTTACTCTTTGGGTTCATGTGACTGCCACAGATTGGGTGTTTGCTGGATTTCAACTGCAGGTGGACAGACAGTATTTGGCAGTTTCACTTTAAGATGGCTTGTAGTCAAATTTAGAGCCAAATTTAGTGGCATTCTCATATCAGATTCAAGAGCTTGGTGCTCAGGCCCTGTTCAGAGCGTGAAGAATTGGGGCAAAACAGTGCAAGTTCACAGGTACCAAATCAAAGAAAATAAAAAATCTTTTGCAATTTTTTCCTGTTTTTTTTTCTTCTATGTGTTTTGACTTCTTTTTTTTCTTCTTTCAAACCTGCTGTACTGTTCTGTATGATACACAGATCAGACTGACTTAAGAATTTCACAGAGATGGCTCTTGACATAAAACCAAGATATTTGTGCTTATCTCTCTGGGCACAGTTCTGTACTCCCTCCTGCCTATTTCTCTCCAGTGACTCTGCTTTCAGAACTCTCCATACAGCATGCCTGGCTCTTACAGGGTTGATCAGCAGTAAGTATTTTGGTCACAGAGGTTTTCAAACACATGAGAGCAAAACACCATGGTCAATTTGGCCATTTGCAACACTGGACTAATCCAAAAAATACATCTGGTGGGGTAACTGATAATTAGGACAGTTTTAATCTCGTTGTCTTCTTTCTTCTACTACACTTTCCTCTCACTGAACAGGAACACTAACCAGGTGAGTGAGTGGGTGGGTGGTGATGTGGAAAAAGCAATAGCTCAGCTTGCTAATGACTTGAACTGCCCGACTTAATGACAGATTTTGGCAGGTTCTGAAAATCATGATAGTAGTAACTGGCCTATATTATATTGTTTCCAGTTAAGCTTCCTGTAATACATTAAACTAACCAGTTTCTAAAATAATACTATTTTTTCATGTAGTACTTGCAAAAAAGGGGAACAGAAAAAACCCTGTTCTTTCACTTTCTACCAAGCCAATGATACAAATAATTTATTAAGCAACACTGAGGGCATAAATCACATTTTGGTTTTGTTTACTTCCTTTTCATAGATTTGTGGAAAGCTAGGAGTTGAAAATTCATTAATATATTTTTTCTAATCAAATAGCAAAGTATTTTATCAACTGCATTGAATCTGTTTTGATGGTAAATAAACACACTAAGAACAATGTAAATAAATGAGCAACAGATCATTTCAGTTCCCATTGGAAATAAGAAACCGGATTAATGTCAAGATGGTACCAAAAACAATTGCGAGTGGATAAAAAACCCCTCTGTTTACTTACATAGACAGTATTTAAGCCTAGAAAAGAATTTATTGTGCAATAATTGTAAACTACGTTTTGTTCTTCAAAATAGTTCATAAATGTTAGAATTCATATCCCATAATACTCAAAGGTTCTTGATTTCTTTTTTTGAAGGATTCCATTTAGGAAGCCACTTTAGAATCACACTTTATAGACTTCTAAGAAAACAACTTATTCCTTGTTCATCTATAAAGAGGAAGTGAGCATGAAGGCTACCACTGGAGGTCCAAAACCCCAGCCTTCCATCTGCTGAGATTTAGATCAGACTAAACCACCCTCTCTGCTTCTCTGGCTGTGTATTCAGTGATAAGAGTTCTTAGAAAGGGGGCTATCACTGTGAGTTTCCCACAGTCACTTGATGCAGTTAAGAAAAACCTGTCTTCAGCATGCAGAAGCAGCAGATTTTATCATGACTGGTGAAATTATAGTTCATTATCAAGTGTTCCAGAAGAATCTATTCACTCACAGAATCATAGAACAGTTTGGATTAGAAGGGACCTAAAAGGATCACCTAGTCCAATGCCCCCTGCAATGAGTAGGGCCACCTTCCACTAGATCAGGATGCTCAGAGCCCTGCCCAACCTGACCACAAATGTTTCCAGTGATGGAGCATCTACCATCTCTCTGGGAAACCCATTCTAGCATTTCACCCCCCATCTTGTAAAAAACCTTTTCCTTATATCTAGTCTATCTTCACCATGACCCCCATTGGTGCCCCATAGGCTAAGGACCAACCAAAGGCATTTGTTCAAACTGCATTTTATTCCTAAGGAAGAGATCAGCTGGGTACGGGTACAGGCAAAGTCACCAACAATAAGTTACCCCTCCAGATTCAGTCATTTCATTGAGTCTGTTTTAAAGAAACCTAGGAATAAACCAGCCTGGGGGGTCGACCCATCTGCTGTTGGGCCTAGAGGCAATTTTGAGCAATTGAGGCTATGAGTTCTCATTCAGAGAATGTTTACACCCCACTCCCTGCTGTCCAGGAGAACATTTCAGAGACAGTTTTAAGGTACTTAATCAGAGGGTGCCAGCACAGAAGTAGCCATACCATAAACGGTCTCAAACGGTACTAATTAGCTCAAATGTTTATTAGCATTCTCAGGTGAGAATCATAAATTATATTGAGCATTATGAAAAACATTGAAAGCAGTACTTGGGTTATTAAACTTTTAAGTTACTTTGGAAAAGCCTCTGTTAACTACAATGACTACAATATTGGCACATACCTAGGTTGCAAGATTTTTCAAAAAATAATATACCCGTTTGACAATACACTGAGTAACTCACAGTATCTGTGCTAGCAAGAGCAATAGCACTCCAATGTCCAGCTAGGATTTTACTCACAAAGTTGGAACTAAGTGTTGATAAAAATAGTATGCAAAATACTGTCAAAAAGATGACTTTTGAGTATGCCCAGTGAAAAAACAGTTACTTGGTTTTGACCAAGTGTTACTTTTGCTCATGTCACCATTAAAACAGGAAATTCTCAAGAAATGTAAAAGTATACATTTCTAACAAATCCTTCCTGAACTAACACTGAAAAGTCTCACAGAAATCTCTCTATATACTGTACTTACTCTGCCATTTTTATTCTTATTGCCTCTTCCCTTAAATTTTTTTCAAACTTTCGTTCTTGAAGTAATTTTTTGTACTGCCCATCATTCACCACCTACCTTCCTAAAATAATAATTAAGAGAAGATTTTTGTCTAATTTGCTGAAATCACTGTATTAATTATTTTCAAATGAAGAATATAAAAATAAATAAAAATAAAGCAAAATGTAGCTTTTACTTTTCTTTCATTAAAAGAATGTGGATTTGGTTTCATTTTTTTTTTTTTTGTTTAAATTCCTTGACTCATTATAACTTTCATTGCCACGGACTCTGGGAGTGTGACAGCATTTTTAAAAATCATCTTCTAAATAAGTTAAAATCATGCCATACAGCAAACTGAAACAAAGCAATGAATCACATCTCCCATGGGTATAAATCTGCAAAATTTCTTTCAGGTTAGCTGTTTTATACTGATCCCCTGAGAAAGTGGTTGTGGGGAGGGCTTAATCCCCTTTCACATCATCCTTCCCCTCTCCAGCTACATTCCTATCCTCTTATTATCCCTTTTTGACTGGTAAATCTTAAAGTCAGAAATATTTTCAGGAAGTTTTCATAATGCTGGTGACACTTCAAACATGCTAGAGAGAGCCCAGAGAGAAAGATTAACTAAGTAGCTATATTTGTATGCATTAGCTTAAAAAAGCAATTAACTCCTGTAACAGGAGACCTAACAGACTGGTGCCTAGCAAGAGTATATGTGACTAATTCTCTTTGACTGTGTCAAGAAGAGCAGTTTGCCCACCAGAGAAGCTAACGTTGCTATATAAGAAGCAATTCACTTTGAATTCGCATTTTTAAGCTTACAGCTTCTCTCAACATTTAGGGATATTTTTTCAGTTTTCTGCTTCCTTTATTCCATAATTATTTTTGACAACTCCGTCCCTCCTACTCAGCCCAGTGCAAAGCATTGCAGTGGAAAAAGCATTGTACTTCCACCAAGTAAGTGAGTAGATGTATATTTTCTTGTCTGTCTAACCTTCTCCTCTTCCTCCTCCCCCAGGAAAGCCCAGATCCAAGGTATGCTAGAGGACAAAACCAGAAGATTCACTCTCCTAGAAAAAAAAAAAAAAAAAGTAGAACTTTATTCACTCCAGTGTCAGCAACATCTGGTAGTATGTTAAAGATTTTCTCACCTCCTACCCACCCCCAAATTCTCCCTGGTGTAAAGTGACCATCCCAGATGGATGCGTTTGACAGTTTCTCCTTAGCAATTACTTTGGACTGTAAGACTGGCTAAAAGCAGAATTAGTTTGCACGTGGTCCAAACTAGGCCACATCTGAGCTTACTTTACAATGGCACTTGTTCTGATGTGATTGCTTCTTGATTCAGAGGTATCTGATATTGTGGTAACCCTGTGAAACAACCAGAGACGTGACAGTGTGTCCTTGTAGGTTTCTTGGCCTTGGATCCTTGGGAGGGGGGAGATGGAGGATGAGTGAAATCCTGCACAGCTTCAGGTTGCACAGCTCAGCAGCAGCCCAGCCACACACAGCTGTAAAGTTAAACATCCTTACCCTCCTCCTCAGGGGACCACCTTACCTGTCTGCAGTCACACATTTTGTATGAGCTTTTCAGTACCTTCCTGGCGACAGCCTTAAAACACAGATCCATGACTTTCCACCTCACTGAGGCTGGAGAAAATCACACAACTCTTCTTCTTCAGCTTCTCTTTCAGCAATGCTATCAAATATTTTCAAGTCTTCAGTTCAAGCAAGTGAAAGACATTTGAGGCAAGGCCTAAGCTACTGATTATGAGGTATCCCTGTAACACAGCTGATAGGTTTCTCACAAACTTAATTGTATTTTTAGGCAGCACAGGAAAACTCCTGCTGTAACATGACACAGATTAAGGGAGTGCAGGAATTGATAAACAATACAAAGACTAAAGACCAATTGCTTTGAGAACAACTGATGAGATCATTTACTTATGAAATAGCAGCCTTGACAACAAGGATCAGGTGTCCCTGAACTAGTTCCTGAAGTGTAACCATACTAAGTAATTAGTATAAGCCCTGAGAGAGGCTAACGTTTCTGTTCAAATCACATTTCCTTTTTTCTGTCTATGAGCTTTTCTGCAGGCTCAAGGCACAATGGAGCAGAACTGGGAGTGCAGTTACTACACAGGCTTCATTGTCTGCAGAACACGCTGTTACCTAGTAGTAGAAAAGGCAACAAAGAGACAGCTGGAGGGTCACTAATAAATAAATAAATAAATAAATAAATAAATAAATAAATAAATAAATAAAATGTTAAGAATAATCCAGAGCTGAAGCACTGGATATACTTGCTATTATGATTTGGCTCAGAAAAAAAAGAGAAATTTCCAGGGCCATTTCCAGCCTTTGCAAGAGACTGTGCTCTCTGGAACACAGAACAAAGCAAGCTGAGTGGGCTTGCCATGCCCTGACACACTATTCACAGCAATTTTGCCTTTTTTATCCTCTACTTTTCTGAAAGGAAGTGTAAAAAGAAGTGTCCTAAACACTTCAAAAATATAGAAAATGCCAACCCAAAACAGCAAAAGTAATTAAAACCTAAGGCCAGCTTAAAAACCATGTTGGAAGTCATACAGCTGCAGCCTTCAAAGGCTTATTTTTTTTCTGGAGAGGGGTGGAGTAGAGAGCTTTGATTTAAAAACCACCACCACTGCCACAGTGGATCATTTGATCTTTTTGGTCCCTCCAGTTTTATTTTAATTAATGTTTCAAAGTAACAATTTAAGGTCAATCCAGCTTTATTGAAGGTTCATTGCAGGTTTAAGAGAGATTTGAAATCAAGCCCAACACAGTCAGCAGAGACAAGCTCAAAATGGCCTCTCAGCAAATAAAAGGCGTAACATGCTGATGGTGTTTTGAGCAGTCAGCCAATAAAATCGGCAGCGTTTATAAATACTGTGTAAGTTTTATTTTTTTTTTTTCCCATGGCAATGAAAATCTTTTAAACTCCCGGTTAACAGGCTTCAGTGCCATTTGTGAAACATTTATTTCCATTTTATTAAAAGAACATTAATTCATTTTAGTTTATTAATAAATAGAATCCTACATATATGTGCATCAAGTACGCTGTCATTACCCAAGCTAAATGCAACATGTGTTAGCAACATCATATCATTTGATTCCAGTCTTTTTCCAGATTTTCAAGTTCAGAACCATCACAGTTTTCTAGTTGAAGAGAGTGTCAAGGCTCTAAAATACTCATGACTGCACATTCCTCTCTGTATGGACCATGTACAGGACACAGAAGAGCAAGGTTTGTGAAGACAATGAGTTTATTTCAAATCTTGCAGAAGCAGACACCTTTCTAACTCTTCCAGATGATAGCATGCAGTTGACAGCCTGCCTTGGTGGTATTAGAACTTTTTCTAGGAACTTATTAGTATTTAATATGGATTAGGTGCCAACATGTTTATTTCAGTCTCCATTAAAAGAGCAGGAAATCTGAGATCTTTTATGAAAAAACGTCGTGTTTTGTTTGTCACAGGTATGAAAAGTGTCCCTTTCTCCCTTCCAGGGGTATTGTTATTCAAGTCACAATGCTGAACTCCTCAGACCATGTCCATAATAAAACTTTCATTTGGTGCTTCTGGCTTTTGCTGGTTTTGAGAAGAAAAGGGAGAGGCACATCAAAACTTCACATATGGTGTAACACCTTGGAAAGCACTATCCCCTTTCCACCATTTCTTGAATGGACGTGTGGGAACAGAGGAATTGCCCCATGTGAGATCTGGATCCAGTGGTAAGGGAGGCAGGGTTTATACTCAGGAAAGAGTGTCTGGCACAACAATTTGGGCATTGGGGCTGCTGTGCAGCAGGTCCAGGATGCGCCGGCACAGCTCAGAGTTCCTCTGCTTCATTTGGCACAGCAACTTGCCTCTTGTTCAAATGGACAGCAGTTCACAGCTGTGGATGTATTACCCTCATTCGCTTTTCCCCTGGGACTGTGTCCACAGAGGCTATCGGGGGCCTCCATTACATTAGTGCTGCTACTAAAGCAAGACAGTACTTACAGAAATGTATTTCAATCCTGAGTCCTACAGACATGCTTGGGCTACTTTTGTCCACTTAATGAGAATATAATCTAGGGCCCAGCTGGTGTAAGTCAGCACAGAAGCAATGAGCTTAAGGAAACAGTGCCAATTTACCTCAGAGAGGATCTGGCCCAGGGGATTCATAATGGATGGAGTTGTCTAGTCAAGAAGAGGCTGGAACAGCTCGAGATGACTGCATTTCTCCCCCACTTTCACAGTTCAGACAGCTTCTGCCAAATGGTATGAGCAGCTGGACATCTCTTTCAAATCCATATTTAATTCCCTAAAGCTGCATTGAAATGAAGAATCCTACTCACAAGAAAAGAAAAAAATCAATATTTTGCACTGCTTTGGCTTCAAATTTTAATGAAGAAGGAAGATGATGTTGTAGTGTAGGAAGAAGTCATGTAATCAGAGTCTCAAGGATGAGGAAAATGGGGAAAAAAAGCATTTCAAAACATTTTTTTTATTGTTTATGACATAAATTTATTTATTAAGCAAATTTAACACTATTTTTACTTAAGAGTGAGTAGTAGTACAAAAAAATTACATTCTGAGAACTGAAATGATTGTGCAAATTAAAGGAGAAAATATGAGCTATTGTCATTCATGATATTGCCAAACATAGATAGAAATACTATAAATATATCAAACTGCTTGAATTGGGATTATTACGATTAATCTTTCTGCTTTTGTTCTACCTTTCACCAGAAAGTAAAACAAATTTCACATCAGTGAATAACTATAGTAATTGTTATAGGGAAAGAGGAAATAAGGGAAATAGAGGTCCTTTAAATTCTGATAGAAATTTCCTTTTTCACCTTCCTAATTTAAGCAGGAGAAAGTCCTCTTCAAAAACCATTTGGTGCTAAGAAATTAGTCAAATATAGCTGAGAACCTGAACACAGGGAATGGAATATAGGAAAGAAATAATGATGTCAGGTAGTGTTACTAATTTTGTTGGGACTATCTAAATTGTATGAGGATGCATTACATTATGGAGTGGAATGGAATCCATGTAATGTAGTGTCTTAGACTACATCTATAAATTCTAGTCTTAAGAATCTTTTTTGAGGTCTCTCAAGTTGAATTTTCACTCTCATTAAAAAAGACATTGCAATGGTATACCACTGGATTTTGTTTACAGACTTGGAAAAAAAACCAACCTGAAACCCTCAGGTTTCACTTGACTAGTTTAAAGAAGTCTGGTTTAGCAAATAGATATTTCTGAAATTCTGGTTAGTGTTAAATACAACACTCCATCAAATGGACATCTGATCTTTTCTAATAGAACATGTTTCAAAATTAACATCTCTACATCTTTTTAATTTTCATTGATAGTCTAAATCAGAATAAGAAATTTGACCCCTTAGCAACATGGATGTAAGCTTCCACCTGAGACTACAGAAACCATTCAGACTTATTTTACAGATGGATCAAATCCTAAAAGCCCAAATAACCCAACAGCCAAAATAGGATTATATGAATCTCAATTTCTCTTTTTGACCTATTAAAGCTTGAAAGTTGCATTTTTTCCTCTTAAACCAGTAGTTCATTTCTAGAAATAAACAGAGGGAAATGGTTTTTCAGAGAAAAATGCTCCATTTCTCAATCAGATGCAATTACACTGATATTTTCTGCAGTGAAACGACATAATTTCAAACTCCACCAGTAAATTAACTGAAGGTGCTTTCTGTTTGTAAATAACTTTCACTAAAAGCTACCATATAAAGGGTACACATACCTTATAAAGAGTACATATTTGAGCAAATGTGCCTAGGCATGTCTTTTAGAACCTGTATTTTCCTGATATACAAGCGATTCCTAAGACTGCCAGAGCCATTGTGGTTTTGAAAGGTGAAACTGCCTAACCATCAGGCAATGAGAAACCAGATTACCTGCTTGATCCAGCTTCAAGGATGATGTGGGTGCTCCGCTCCAAATCAAACTTCAAAAGAATACCATAAACAAACTGCACATTACAAGGTATCCAAGGACAGCACAACAAAGGCTGTTTTGCAGGGACAGAAAAAAAGAGGAATGGGAAGCAATATAATCAACTCTCACGGGCAAAAGAATGCAAACTCATAAAGGAAGTGAAAATTGAGGTATTTTAACAAGGTATAAAACATGGGGTGAGTTTTTAATTAATTGCATAAATGAAAATTCTGTACACCTCCAGATCCTTATGGATCGATCAGCTGTTCTTCTAAAGGTTTTCTTCACAGTTTGGAAAAGAGAGGGAAGTCAGAGCCATGACTGACTTGTATAGTAATCCAGTAACTGCAAATTCTGAAGATTTCCCACCTCTGGTTACTGCTCACATCAATAGGAAAACAGTGTTTTTCCATTACTACGAGTGGGATAAGAGCTGTGATAGATCTCTAGAGGAACTAGCCTTGCCAGGCAAGCATGTTTGTTTATGACTGAAATCTGGGGGGGGGGAAACAAATAAAGAAATCTAGAAAGCAGCGTCATGCAAAACCTATTTCGGATGTTGGTTGAGTCTAAGAAAATCCAATTTGTTGGGTATTCTCTATATATAACTGAGGCTGGTGTGAGCATGACTAAACATGTTAGTTTTTCAAACCTAAGCATCTCACTCAAACCAAATAAAACAGCACCAAGAGTCTGGAAACTGCCCCTTCAAAAGGAAGATGTGTGGGTGAGGGTCAGGTGTCTTTGATGCAGGCCAGATACAGCACAGGAATGTGCAATATCCTGCTTCCTTCAACACCAGAAAAATCAAAGAGCTAGATATCGTCTCCCTGCTCACAGCTCCAATCCTTCCAGCCAAAAAGTTCTCCACAGAGGGGACCTCTCTCAGGGGACTGCTCCAAGGCTGTGCTTGGCCATCTGTGCATCTGCCTTTTTTTTTCTTTATGTTTTCCCTTGGGGGATTTGTAGCTGTTGTTGTTGTTGTTGTAGTTTTCTCTCTCTGACTCCAAATCCCACCCTGTCCACCCTGTCTACCCTGTGCAGGGCATTCAGCAAGCACCTGCACAGGCTGCAGGGTACTGAGCAAGCACAGCAGCTCCCTCAGACCCCCCCTCCCCAGGAGCTGCCTCTGCAACCAACGTGAAGCTCTCTGACCAACTCTAGCTGCATTCAGAGCAGTCACAAAGATTGCACACATATGATCTTTAACATTCTGCAGCTTAACACGCTATCCGTAAGGCAGCGGTCACATATGTTGACGTTCCAAAGGTTGTGGGACAGTAACATAAATAATATTTGTGAAGTAACATAAATAATATTTGTGAAGTACACAGAAATGTTATTATCAGCAGCAGAGCCCACAGAGAAATTAATAATTGTTTACTCAGAACAGGCTTAGCTCTGAATGTACAGAAACAAAAGGCATTGAACAGTGAAGGCTAGTGATAAAGGAGAAAAAAAACATTGCCACTTCCTCACCATCTCATGCGCTGAGGCACAAGGAGCAAACTACCAAGTGATTAATAATTGATATATCAATTATTATATAATTGATATATCAATTATCACATATCATATATGTGCAGGCATAAATTCTAAACTAAATAGAGACTATGTTCTTAAAATTATTCTTTGCTCTTTTTTCTTAAATTATCTTACTTCTACAGTATATAAATTTTGCAAATATTGCTTTAAATACAATGCAAATATTATTTGCAAAATGTTTTTCTCCACCCAGATTATCAACCAATAGTCTTGCAGACAGCCTTTTGCAGGAAAGTATTACAAGTACCAGATAGTCGTATTCCTTTTTCTACATCTGCATCAACATAACCAACCATTAGAAAATCTCAATAAATATAGAAGAGCTCTGTGAGGAAGAAAAATGGCAAGAAAAATGCCAGTGTCTGAGGGAGAGATTAGGGAAGAACACTGCAGGCGGATGGAGGATATAAAGTAAGCAAGCAAACCAGAAAGTCAATTTTTTTCTCTTCTTCTGCCAGCTGCATGCCAGCTCTAATGAGAGCAGCAGCTAAGTAGTCCTGCCAGCCCTCCAGGTTGGAGACAGCTATGATGACAAGGAATGTGAGGAATGAAGCACTGCTGCTGCTGTTACATCTGTTTTAAAATCTGACATCAGCCTCCCTTCAAAGCGAACTAACCCAGCGATTTTTGCAGCTATTAACAGAACACACTCGGTATTATTGAACTCAAGGTGCTGGAAGAATCAGACCCAAATCCATCCAGTCTCACAGCTGGATTGTTGTTGTTTTACCCATTAAGATTTTGCTGTCCATACCTTTTGATAGAGGTGGTTATTTGTTTTTTTAAATTAAGTCTAGTCATTAAAAATGTTAGAAAACAACATCTGTGAGCATGGTCTCCAAAAATAGAAATTAAAAAATGTTGGATAATTAAAAATTTTGCCCTCCGTAAAATATACCCAAGAAATGAAAGAATGAGGACAAAAGGTGGGAAATGAATGGCTGCGATTGGGAGTGCCCAGCCTAGTATGTCTGTCCCTACTAGTGCATTATGCCATAACAAAAAAATCAGCAAACTGGAAATTCCTCCTGCTGTGCACAAATGAAGCCAGAAATGACTGTCCCTGCTGCCTGTACAGAAAACATCAACCTCTCTGTGATGCTTCACAAGCTGGGTATGTTTGGGTATCTCTAGATGACAGAGAATGAGCAGCAATTTTCATGATTTAGCAGCACACTTAGGCACAAGGTGGTTTCATTTTCCATTCTGATGTGGATCCTGTTAAAAGATCCTTTTGTAACCACAGGAGGATCCAAGATAGTCAAAGGAAAAATAATTTTTTGAAGTTCCAGACAGAAAAGGGCTGAATGCCAGTCACTGATTTAGAACGAAAAAACTAAGGCAAATTACCAGTTTTATAGTGCTCTTTTCCCCAACAGTTGTTCGTGTTTTACCCAGGGCTTTTTAGAGGCAGAATGCTGCCTTTCTGGTCAACAATTCTACAACTTCCTAATCTGTAAATTTGTGTGAACAACTGTTATTGACAGAACTACAAGATATCATAGTCTCCTCTTGCGATCTAATTAGGCATTAAGCATGATAAGAGTATTAATAATGAAAATTTATTGCTTTCCAGGATAGTTGCCAAAAGTAAGGTTATTGAACTCTCATATTACCTGACTTTATAAAGTGCAACCGCAAGCTTTATGTTTTCTATAGGATCCACAAAGGGCTAAATGCAAAATTTACACTATTAAGCAGAATCTGGTATTGCAATGTTACCCACTCTGTGATTTAGTGTCAAACCATTATCTGGAAGAGAAATTTCAAATACTTTTTCCTTAATCTAGTTAGAAAGTAGACAGTTATTACCATTGACAAGATTTCTCCCCAAATAAATTTCAAATAGGACCAAAAGAATGGCTGACTGTAGAAAATAGAGAAATTACCTTTTTATTTTTAAAGCAAGTTAGAGGGGAAGGTATATCTTAAGTAAGGGACAACAGGAGAAGATTAAACAGAGGAAATAAAAAAAATAAACTAAAAAACTAAAAACTAAAAGACCAGGATTAAGATGATATTAACCCCAAAATTATAAAGGATCTATTGCAAAGTGCTGGAGGAAAAAAAAAGTTTTTAATATCTCTTCTATTAGTCCTTTCACCTGAGGAGTGAGAGGTAGAAAACAGGATGCCAATTTTTTAAAGAACTTTCACAAAGCAGCTGCAGACTTCTAGCTCTGGCCATATCTATGCTGGGAAAATTAGTACAAATTACAGTAGATAACAGAATTAGTAGGCATGTCGATGAAGATTATATATTTGGGGGGAAAATAGTGGTAGTTTTCACATGGTTCTGCCTAGAGAATTTGTTGGTGTTCTTTGCAGAGTCAGCAAGTACATTCAGCTGATATAAGCTACCTGGCTTTCTAAAGGTGTGCTTTTAAAAAGTGTCCCTTCATCACATTTTCAGAAAACTAATTAGTTGGGGCATTGCATGGTGAAAACCTTGTTAAAAGTCAGGAAACACAAAACAAAATAAAAATAGAACAGAACAAGATCATTAAGGCAGAAATATAAGATTTTATGTTGTTGCTGCTCCTTACAGTGACAATCAAGCAGAAAGGATGTGAGCAACAAGCTGAAAACATCTGCTGATGATATGAACTGATTTGAGTAGGAATAGGAAAGGAGGTTAAAGAGCTTTGCACACTCATAATGAAAAGATGGTTTTAGTTCAGTAGAGATAAATTAAAGGAATGTAAAGAAATGCACAAGGGCAAGAAAAGTCCTAAATTTGTATACAAAATCATGGGCTCTGATCTGATTCTTAAGAACAAAATTATTGAGACCATAACATTCAACTGGAAGGAATCAGGATTCTTTACATACTAAGCTCTGTAATTCTGTCTCTGTATTTCAAAAAGGACACAGTAGAACCAGAATAAATGCATGAAAAAATAATTAGAAATGTGAAAGGGCTTCAATAGCATTGATGACTAAGTAGACTAAGACTCTCATCTGGCTCAGAGGGAACCCTGGGGAATTAAGATAAGTGTCTCTAAAGCCATAGGCAGCAGGAAGAAGAAACATAGAGATCAACTATTCATGTTTTCTTTTAACTTAAGTACTAAATGTCATTGAAAACATTGGAGGAGCACACTTCAAGACAGAGGAAGTGCTTCACTCAGGTGTTGTTAACTATTGGAATTCCTTGACGGGACAGTTTGTGGACCCAGAGATTACCTGTCTTGAAGAGAACATAAATCAAGTTCATATGAAGAAAATCCCTCAAGAATTACTATCTGTCCAGAAATCACATCTAGCTCATGTCTTTTTCTCGGGATATTCAAGGGGGAAAAGTTTCCCCTTGCCACTTGGTCAGACAACCTGGAAGTTGATAATAAACAGATTTGTCTGTAAGGTCTCTCCAGAGACCAGCACCAGACAAAAAAAAATCTTTGGAGAGAAGCAGGAGAGGAGAGGGATTTTGAGATAGATAATCTCTAGGACTAAGGCAAAGATGTTAGAAATCTGGATTTACGATAGAATAAGTTGAACAAATTAGTGAACTCTGGCAATGTTAGAATTTTCTATGAAGTCAGGGGAAGACCAGACAAGTCCCTGGAGAAACCACTACATGCTTGTCCTGTCCTTATATTCTTAGCAGTAGATACCTATCAGTGGATACAGCAAAGGGAACTAGACACAACTTTGGTCTGACTTGCTACATGTATTTTGTTTGATCTAAACTCTGTTTTTATGGCATTGTGCAAGCAGGTAATGACAAGGTTTAAAGCTCATCTCCCTACTCCTGAGGCTTTGACTGCCGGGCTCAGGGCCAGCTTAGAGACAGCACACCTGCTGACTTTGAAAGCTGCTGTGAAGAAAACTAGAAGAAGCTCCAGCAGACACTGCCTCTCCTTCCCCTGGGAACTGCTTTTAGCTGTGTTGTTGCCCTTCGCCTCTGCCTGAGCTATGTTGCAGCTGTGTTATGGCCACACCTGCACCTGGCCATGTACCCCAGTGATCAGAGTTCCTGCTCCTGGCCCACAGGCTGGCTGCCCACTGCACCCCAGGACCTGTCTTTGTCACCGTGGCTTCACCTGGTGACCACTGGCCCACAGGTCTCCCAGCCCTTCTCTGCTCAGCTGGGCAGGCTGGATCTGCACCCAGCCAGGTGCACAGCCCCTGCAGCCTGGGGGACACCTGCCGTGCCCTGCCCATAGCCCATGGCCCCTGCTGTACCCCAACACAGAGCACCAGTGCAGATGTTTGATCAGTATCTCCTGTTAATACCTACCCTGGATCAGAAGAACTCACCCATAAAACGTGAGGAATTTGAGCAGCCAGGAAAACTTCCTCTTTCATCCTTAAAAGAAGTATCTCCTAGCACACTGTCAGAATTCAGAAAAGCTTCATTTATGTAAAGATATCTACTGTGAAATTCCATTGATTGCATAATACAACATTTCCTTTTGGAATTGGCAGCTAAAATATATAAAGCCCTTTATTGTAGGAGACTCGTGTCCAAAGTTAGTATAGAGGAAAAGTGGAAAGAAGGTTAAATACAGGCTGTTCTCTTTTTCTTCGCAGTGCTTTTAGAATAATGTTCCTCATTCCTGTGCATTTCTTCCTCCAGAAGCACTGCAAGAAATAACTGGAACTGTCTGCTCTAGTAGGGCAGCAAAATTGCAAAGCTCTGGCTCTGAACACAAGTGTAAAAGCACATTGAAAGCCAAGGAAAAAAAGAGGGAAAGGGGAAAAAACCCTCAGTTGATGTTTTCTTATTTGCTTGGTTCATGGCTGTACATATTCAACTAAATAATATAATGCATTAAATTTTAAAATACAACAATTTTCAAAGTGTTGGATCCTTCTTTCTGGTTTGCATACCAGTAGACTTCATTTATTTGATTTTTTCCATACTTACAAAAATCTGAATTTTCCTTTTTAGTTTTATTGTGGGATCTTAACTCATTTGGTCAGCTGAATCCAGGAACCGAGGTTTAAAAGGTAGAACATTAAACATTGACCAATTAGAAAGAAAGCTCTAAGAGAGGGCAACAAATACAATTGCAACTACTTTTGGGGTTAGTTTTTAAAGTTTTACAGTTTGAAATTAGTATAGCTCTATCATCCATAGTATGATGGAAATAGTAGAAGGCTTTTGATACTGTCTTCCAAAACCTCTCATTTTCAAACTTGGATTCCCACAAAATAATGCCAAAAAACCAAGAAAGGGCTTTTATGCAAAATACCTCTTACATGCACATGTACTTTAATCCTGATCAGATATTCCACATTTCTTGCTTTCGCCACCCCTTTTGTTCATTTGTTTAATTGTCTGTTACCATTAGGTTTTTTCATGCCTTGGTAAAACATGTTGCCAGCATTCAGCCAGTGAGTCTAGAGTTCAAGAAGAATTTTCCTTTGCAGACGACTTAAAGTATTAATTCTGTGAAGTCAGGTCTGCATATATTATAAAGATTAGAAGTTAAAAATAGATATTAACAGCTTCCATTTCCCTCAAAAATGTATTCTGTGTTCAAGAAAGAGGAAAAAAAAGTGACTATTAGGAAGAGAATTAGAGAAAAAGACAAAGTGCAGAATAGGCTTTTTTTAATACCTGGTATCATCAGAATTAATTCCACATGAATCCTATCAAAACTAGAATGAGATTTCAGGTAAAGCTTTCTGAAATGAAGTTATGTATGTAATTATGATAAATTACACAAAAGGAAAAACAAACATTTGTATTTATAAACCTTGCTCTCCTTCAGGCATTACTGCAGATCAGAACTAAGACATGTCTGGACTCAGGAAAAGCTGCTGCTGCTAACTTAGATGAGGAACACAGGTTACGTTCCAGTTACATTTAGATGAGAGTTCACCTCTAGTAGCAGCCCTCTGATTTTGCCCTTTTGTCTTCTGTTGCTAAGTGATATTTGGCTCTTCCCTTCATTCTGCCTCTTGAGCTCAAATGAGAAAGATAGGCTAAACCTCTTGTAAGTATGAGGTGTTTTGAAACTAAGGTTTCCTTGCAATTGTCCTGCAAGGAGAAATGCACATACCTGATTTTCCATTCACAATGCCAAAACCTACACATCATGCCCTCATATTGTCTCCCTCTCTCACTATCTTTTAAACCACATATTAACAAGACTAAAAGTTTCTTTCCAAAGAAGCCTTGGAGCATTTTGGCTGGCTCACATAGGGGCTGATTTCTTCACATGTAACAGAAATACCATAGTAATCAATCCACTAAGGGAGAAAAATTAAATATTCCCCCAGCTACTCAACTTCTAAAGGATTCCAGCAGTTTCTGAATTTAATTACTGATGAGTTTAGATATGCTGGGAGATTTCAGGGCTGATTTTACGCACTTTCCCTTGAACCTCTCTTGTCAGACTTTCTCACAGTTCTTCATAAATGAGGGCCCCAATTGTTTAGACTAAATTGGAACACTGTGTTTATGTCCATACGGCGCAATACTAAACATAAACAAAACCACATGAAAATTCTTGGTATGAGAAAAGACCACATATCTCCAGTGTAACTGTTTTATCAAAGAGCACATAATTTATCTTAACATCCAGAAAACATTATTGCTCTTTAAATCCAAACAAGTTATACTGCAATGCAAAAGAACATACAGATTTATTCTCAGTAAAGCAAGTGAGCACTGATTTTTTCCACCAGGTATTCAGACAAGTTACTGTGATACAAATATCTTCGACACTAACCCAAAATTCAAGACCACTGATGAGGTTCAATTGCACGTAACAAAAACCATTGAGCAAACTTGCACAAAGTCAGCTATACCAGTGCATGTATTTTCCAAGCTGGGGGATGTTTGTATGTACACAGGACCTTTGAATTTGAAATCAGAGTTCCCAGCTACACAGAGCTGGCAGCTCTTGGCTTATGAGTACTGTAGCCTGAAGTCAAATAAATTGTTCAAAGACAGCGTAGCTGCACATTCATGCTCAGCTACAAAGGTCACATGCTTGAGATGCAGAAATCCAAGAAAAAGAGCGAACAAGAGTTATTGGTTGGAAAGAAAGTTCTTGAAAATATTTTGTCTGTACATTCATAGCAGAATATTCTGAGTAGAGCCATTTTCCTTTTATTGTTATATAAAACACTTCGTAATGAAATACCTGAAGTTTCTTTAAACTAAAAAGTAAGATTATTAAAATATTCTCTTTTCCAGAAAAAATTTCCATTTCTCTTCTCTCTTTCCAATATAATTATAGAGCAGTCCTCTTTATTCTTTTCCTTGTACTTAAGAATGCCGAGCAGAGGAAGATCACAGCTAAACAGATACCCAGCTGTAAAAAACTGCAAAAATCATGGACTGATTTCCTGATCCCTTCTCTATTCATCCCTCCACCTTTCTTCTTACTAAAGCTGTGGTCCACACACCACCAGTAATTATATTTGCAGTCCACGGGTGTTTGAAATGCCAATTTGTGGCAATGATACTCAGGAAACATAGAAAGGTTGGGGTTGGATGTGTTTATCTTAGGTATTTGTTAACTTGTTCTGTCTGGTTAATAAATTGTCGGTAATTACATTATTACCAGTGAGCTACTGAAAATACTAGGAATAAGTGCAAAAATTTGTGTAGCTTGAACACAGGAGGATTTAAAGGTGTCACCCTTTGCTAATGCCTATAGTAATGATTCCATTACCAAGGACAAGAGGTCTAAATGGATGTCTCTCAGTGTCACTTGTGACGAACCAAACCATAATTAAACCAGCATTTTTAACTCTGAAGAATCGATGGAGCATGCAGACACACACCATGAGAGAGAAACCAAACCATGTCTGTATTTTGAGGCATTTTCACAAGATTCTTGACATACGTACTATGGGGTTACTACAAGGAAACAAACAACTGAACACAAAAGGATTTTTTTGTTGCGAGAGTAAAGCTCAAATCCTTTGCACTTCTTACATTCCCATGTGTGAGAACTCATAAATCATTGCTGTACTTCCAAAGACCTACGTTTTCAGCCTATGACACTGAGTCTTACCCTCAGTACACAAACACACCCATGAATCTCTTTGGAGGCATTGGAAACACCCTTACGTATGTGCAAGCATGTTTCAGATTTAATGAGCAGTGAAATATTAAGTGACTATGATAACATAGTTTATAAACTGGTATTAGAGAATGTAGATGCACTATAAGAGCAGTGCTATACTATTAATTGAAACAAAAATAAACAGCTCCTGTACTTCCCCACACAAAATACTTCATTGACAGCCTTACTTAATGCTGCGTAAGAACACCATATTTAGAAAACAGCCAGCAGCGGAGAACTATTCTGCAGAGGAAGGTCCTCTCAGGAACTAAATTATATACAAAAGGAAATTATGTTAACTAGATCTTACCTTGCACGAGAACTCATTCTCTGTTGACAGGAAACAAAGATTAAGTTTCAATTCTTTATGAAGCTGAAGCATACTGCCTTCAGTATGAAGACCTGAGTAGGAGAGCTGACTCAAATTGGATGGAAAATCACCATTTCACCAGTAACTGCTAGGTAGTTGGATTCTCAGACCCATCCTAGTTTTAATTTTTTAACAGCATTAAAATTCAACCAGTATATGGCATGACCCCTCTTCACTGTGCTGCACTAATGTGGCAAGAAAAAGTAGGAGCTTCTCCCTGCAGACCCTCATCACACAGATTACTTGGAAAGGTTTGAGGCCACCAGGTGCTGTCTCATATAAAGGACTTTAAACAGGTGTTAACATGAGGATAGAGCCAGACCAGAAGATGAAGTAAGTTTACTTGAAATGCATTAATTTTTTATAAATTAATGGTGTAAAATTGAGAGAACCAGAGTTGATACAGGTCACTGAGGTGAAAGTGGAAAAGTACTGCAGGATAAAATAAATCCATTTGTTAATGTTAAGAACTGGTGAATGGAAGAAAAAAAAATACTGTTCAGATGGAAAAAATGCACAGTCAAATGAAAGAGTTAACAGAAGACTTGAAATAGTGAACTATGAAAGTATTTCCTACTGGGGATAGCTGGGGAGGATATTATTATAATTCAGAGAGACATGATTATGTTCACTTCTTCCTCTTTTTTTTAACCCAGCATAAAACAAACCACTGGACTTTTTCATTGTCCTTGTATGTAAATAGAGAAAACCCCAATGAAAAATAAGGGAACCAACTAGTATATTCTTCAGGGGGAATCCAAATTACCATGGCTAGGTGGTTCAGCATATATAGCAAAGAACATGTAAGGTAGAAATGTTTCCTTAAATAAAAGGGTTTGGAACTCTACATGATCCCAGTTTTGAAGCTGTAGCTAGGAGACATGAGCTAGTATTTTAAATACGCTCTGCAGCTATTTTCTTTAGTACATGGCTTCTCATGGACTGTGACATAGAGGAAACCAGACACAAACTGAGCACAATACAGCCCAAGAAACAGTGCATTGGGATTTTATTGTAAAACCTCTATACCCAAGTTTACAGCAATAAAAAAAACAATAAAGGTGTTGGATGAAAATTAGGTGGAACTCTCCAGCAGGCACGTACTACAGGACATCTTAGCTAAAGAAATGGGAATGGGCATTTCCAAAGATTACAGAAAAAGAGGTGTTTGTACACACACCAACTAAGGTTTCCTTTTACAAAACAAAAGCAAGAAACAGAGGCAGGAAGGAAATCACAGGGAATAGCTTGAGTAATAGCCAAAACACAGTTTCAGATCTGTGTAAATGTCAAGGTAGAGGAAAGAAAGCAGGGAGTTCTCAGACAGAGGGCTAAAAAATCAATTCTCCAATCAAACAAAATTATGAGAGAAAAATGGAAAAAGAGAGAGAAAGGGACAAGCAATTTGAATGAGAGTTTTTCTCCCAAAAGTTATTCTTTCCACCTGTAAAAATAAAACCCAGAGTCCTAGTAGTGCTGGTAGATATGAATAACAAACTGCAAACATTAGCTAAAAGAGCAAAAGTGTAAGATGATAACTAAAACACAAGGCACAGGAAGAAAAATATTCAGAGTGAAAAGTGGTCAGATGGAGAACACTCCCAGATTAAAATTTTGTAATCTTTTTTATCTTTCAGTTCCCAGATGAAAAAGGTTGACCAAAATATTAGAACAAAGGAGGAAGAAACACTAACAAATACTCTTTCTTCCATTTTCACTGAAAGTAATGAAGACTAAAGAAAATTAAATTACTGCCAAAGGCAGGAATTAATGCAAATAGGAGAACTATTTTTAAAGGAATATAAATAATATTAGAAGGAAGTACACAGTGTGAAGTTTCTCAGGTGTCAGAGAGACAGGGAGCGTAGTAGATTCATTAATTTTGTGGGTTCCTTTTAATCTATTATTATAAAACACTATTTTAAAAATGTCTGGCTAACTTTTCCAATTCTGAACTCTTTTACATACAGGATTTGTCAGATGCCGGGAAAAAAACTAGCCTCAGAAATCATAGCATCATCTCTCATAAGAACTTTTCTTTTCCCATGACCAGAAAAAATAAAACCTTACTGCAAGGTGAGAGAAAGATAAATTAGTAATTATAAAGTGAATATGTATCACATGGCTGTGGTGGCACTGGTGCTGCCTTCAGTAATAAACAAGAAACCCAGAAACAGCTGTTTCTACAAGATCAGACTATGAATGTTGCACAGAAACCTCATCCAGAGAAATTCTTGTGGAGTGCTGGCGTGGGAGTGCTGTGCTCAATGTATCCTTCTGATTCTGTATCCTTGTCCGATATATAGTTGCTGGCATGCTGAGGCAAAATCTAAATATGGAAAAGAATTAAAGGGGAAGTACTAGAAATAAGATTTAAAATGGAGGAAGAAGATCTCTTGCACTAGATCTGCCTTTTAGACTTTCAGGTTTAGCTTTCAGCACAACTCAGAAGCTGAACCACACTGGATAATCCTTCTCAGGTTCATTCAAACCATAATCAACAAATATAATCATGAAGAAAATTTCGACAATTTATGTTGCTTATCACTAACCATGGTTAATATCAGAGCTAGACTACTTAAATCATTTTGAAGTCTAATTTGAAAAATAGAATTTTTGATGATGAACTCTTTGGATTAACAGTGAATGTTAAGGCATTCATTCAGTATGCCTAAGGTTTCATCATTCTTACACAGCAGTAGGTAGAGTATAGCTTTTGTTCCCTTAATTGTCATTTCACTATGTGATCCAAATGTTTTCCTTGCAGTGGTCCACTGAGTAATGCGCTAGATTTCCAAATGATATTGAAAGGTTTAAAAAATGAGGGTACATTTTCACACTACCTTCAGAACTGAAGAAGGAGGTTGACAACCTGAGATGAACATTTGGGCAATCTACACATTTGACCTAAATTAGGAGCTCTTTCTGACAGCTGGAAGAAAGTCTGTCAAAAAGCTGAATTATTTTTATTTAAAAACATTCGAAATGTAAATGCAAAAAACCCTATGTTTTCTTGAATAGGAATTTACATATGTATTCTTTTCTTTACAAGTATAGACTTAGAAATTGCCCAAGATCTAGGAACACAGGAGATGCTTAAATCAGAACTTGATGCTTTCAAGGACTTAATAATGACAAGAATAATCTGGAAGGTTTGGGGGATTTTTGTGTTCTTGTGGGGTTTTATTTGTTTGGGTTTTTTTGGTTTTTGTTAGTTTGTTTGGGTTTTTTGTTTGTTTCTTTCTTTTTGGTTTTGGTTTTTTGTTTGTTTCTTCTCCCTGAAATACTATAAGTAGATTCTGGGTCTTTTTAACCTTACAATTGCCTTTAATTTTTGAAAGACATTCTTCTTGCTTGCCCTTTTTTTGAAAATTCAGGTCAAGACCAGTGAAGAAGACTGTATAGATGGTTACCTCTATTTTTGAAAGAAAAGATGGAGTTAACGAGAAATTGAACAGAAATTCCTACTGTGAAGTTGTCACGTGGGCACATTAACAAGCTTGGTTACTTACAAGCTTGGTTTCCTCCATGAAGAAGCTGAGGCCCACCATAGGTTTACCAACATGATGCATTTCTGTGATTTGAGAAGGCTGATCCTGACACCGCTGGAATGGCTGCACTGCAGACACAAGCCATGCCAAATTAAAGGTCCGGGCCTGGCAGTCTTTAAGGCAAAAGATAAAAGGATGCAATCCTTTCCTGGAAAAAAAAGGAAGCTCTTTTGTCAATTAATGTGAGGAATAATTGACCTTTAAAGCCTAAAAATGTGTTATAGAACCACTGGCTGCCAAGTTCAATTACAGGTGGAGCAAACATTACGTAGTGGGAAAGAGGAGTTTCCTTTTCTGCTGCCTCTTCTCTCATGCAGGCACCAATAAATGAAATCAGAATACGATGCACAGTTTTTCTACATTTGCTTTTTTTGTCAGTAAAAATACATTTTCATTCATCATGTAGAACAGACACGGGGTAGAGATTTTCCACTCTAAATTAACAAAAAAAAAATTATATCTTTTTTAAGCACTTACAAAAGTTAAAATAAAGACAGTCTGAAAGGTTTTCCCAGACAGAGCACACAGTGGTTACTGCTGTTTCTATTCAGTGAAAGGCTGAATTGCGTCTTCACGCGAAACTGCTCCTTGCACGCATCATCTCTTGCCCTGCTTCTCCTCAAGCAAGAGAACGAATGTACTAAATTTTCTCCAGTACCTCTGATAAAGTATGCTCATTTACATGCAGGTGTCCCATCCTGATCTATTTTACCCAACATTGCTGTCCCAACAAGTGTTATTCCAATGCCTAGTAACTGTAGCACCTCTGAAATTCTGGTAATGGCTGAAATGGGATAAATGGTCCTTTCTGAACATTATATAATAAGGAAAGAAATTGTTGATGAGTCATGTCTGTCTGAGCAAAATTTGATATTACACAGATATGAAGATGAGCATTTATGGTACTGATTTGGCATTAATAGCAATTGAGCATCCCCAGGAAAATGCAACCTACTATGGGAAAGTAAGGACCACAGGACTTCAGTCTCTTTTTCATCTCTGGCTGATATGTTCCAAGTCATATGGCTTTATAAATTCTTACTGATCTCCATCAACACATCTCTTTGATGTTTAAAGTCTCAGCAGGAGTCACATTTGTAAGCCAATAGCTCCTTTCAAAATATTTATGTCCTTTGACTCAAAGTTCAAAAAAGGGCAAAATTCACTTTGCATAATCAGTTTGAGCAAGCACAGTACTTCTTTTACAACAATTTGAGGGACAGGCATATTGAGTATTTTAAGCCACTATACCTCATGTAAATTTTGGCACCAGTGCTAAAGATTTATAAGCTTTTAATGAAAGATAACAATGTGCTCAGTTCTTTTCACAGTAAGAGAGTTTTGACTGTACTGAAATCAGCTTCAGTGATCTGTAAGTTTTCCATTACGTCAAACTATAACAACATTCTGAAAATTGTAATTGTATACATACTTTACTGTGGCTCCAATCTATACAATAACTACCTATGAAAAAAAAACAGTGGAAAGAGATGGTGATTAAGTCAATAGGATTTGTTAGGCCTTAATATCACAGAATTTTATAAATAATAACATCCTTTCTCCAGAATTTTTTAAGCCATTTGTACTTTCTTTAGTAGGAAACAAAATGGCGGATTTCAGTTTTTAGAGCTCTCTGTGGAATATAGATTTTATGTATATCACCACAGGATTTGCTTTGCAAGACTTTTAGATTTATGATTCCAGTGCCCTTCTGCTTCCTAGGTATTCTTGGCAAGATGCTGAAGCCCCCAACAGGATGTCAGTACTTTGGCTAGATGATCCAGAGAGGGTGTGAGACAGATAGAGAGGAGGAGTAGTTCCTTCATTTCTCATCTATTTGCATAGCTCATTCTGTCTGGGCTGCAGGGCTCAAACCAGCTGCTACACAAGCTACAAGAGATGGCAATTGTCACATAGAAAGACACACTCCAAATCATTCCATAATCCATATTCCAGATACCCCTGCTCACAAAGCCAGAGTCACATAGAGGATTATATTAAACATAGGTGTCAGTTTCAACCTCTTTGCAGCTGAGCCGGAGAGGTGCTGCTGTCTTCCCTCTCTCATTTGCATTCTCCCATCTGTTTTTGCTTCATTTCCTGACACCCTCACAAATTATTACACTCCTTTCTCAGTCCTCCTCCATCTCCTTCCTTCTCCCACTACAGCCTCTGTCACTGCCTTCCCACTTTCCCTTGCCTTTCCAGACGGTCATAATCCTTCCTCCTTCCCCAGCTTCAGCCACCACAAGTCCTTCACTCCCTTGCTCTGCCTTGCCTCTCCCCATCAGCAGCTGTGCCAGGGCCCAAAGCTTCCTGAACCTGCTGACTTTATGACAAATCTGTACAAATACAGCAAAAATATGGTAATCCATAAGACTTTTGCGACAGTACATTGCAGTTTCATCTCTCACCAAGAATACATACAACCTTGAAAACAGTAGTATAGATAAAAGGTGTCATTTAAATGAGATGTATATTTTCTTTATATTTCAGTTAATTATTTTTTCATTCATTGCAAAACAGAATAAATATGTGGGTATTCTCTCAGCCCCAGAAATTTTGCATAAAATTCTAGTGAATTTCTGGCTAAGCTATTTGAGGAACATGGGAAATTACCAATTATCTTTCAATATTTTCAGGTTTTTTCCATCTGAGAACAATCTGCCACACACAAAATAAACTAATGGAACATGGCTGCTTCATAAAATAAATACTTCCACATTGTCGTTACTATATGAAATCCATTAAAAAGCAAGCAGAAAATGCCTAGATGATCCAACAGAGAATGTTATGAGCACTGAGTTGCCAGAGCAGGTCCAGATGTACTACAAAGATTGCTTTACATTGAAACCATCAACTACTCTCACAAGGGGTTACCTTAGAAGACTGCCCAGGTTATTGAGGATTTACCCTGCCATACTACAAGACAGAGCTTTTAACCACTGAGAGAACTGAGCTGACTACTACAATGCTGTGGTTCTTACATCCTATATACTTTCATGCAACAGCAGCAATCCACAGAGAAATTCACTTTTCAGGACCTGCTTCTGTCTCTCTCATGTTGCATCCACATTCTTAATGTTTCTAAAGAAATGGCATGACACCCACCCACTGTGAAGCCAATGGACAATCTTGTCAGTAAGAAGGCAAGGCAGTAAAAAAGAATTTCATGAGGATGTATGAGATCTACTTGACTTACACATCTCTCTGTCATTCTCTAGCAAGACAACTCAATCCTGTGAGGAAAATTAAAATTTAGAAAGAATTGCTGTCATGTAAATTGTCCCTGCTTTATTTCAGGAAGGCTTGTTTTTATCTTGTGAGTGATCCCATGGGAAGAGCCAGAGGATTGATGCTCTGTGGAACAGGTTGCAAAAATACAGGAGAGAAATTCTCTGCTTAAGAAATTTCTTCCCTCTGAAGCCTTATCCCTGGTCTGCAGGGGCCTAAAGATTATTAGGAAAAGTTAATCAGCTTATGATATAGAACTCCATACCAGGATTTTTACTGCTCACCAAAGAAAGTTGAAAATCACTGCTTTAGATCCCTTACAAGCAGGTTTTGTCTGCATGGTTGCATTCTGCCAGAACAGCTATATAAGAGGAATTAACTACATTTTCACAGCTTGTCTCTCTGTACTGCCCTATATCTATGTGTCACTATTCTTACCTAATTTTACCACTAGCAAGCCCTGACTTCAGATAGGGCCCAATGAGATTGCGTAGAACCCACCCACACAGAACTCCAGCAAGTTTGCTGGGATTTCCCGCACTGAATCAGGAACAGAAAATGTATGTGATGTGCACAGCTGGTTGTATTTATACTTCTCTGACAAATAACACATTTGGGGATTTTGGTGTTACAGAAGTTACTCAACTCTCTTTGCTTTGTATTAGGTGTCAAGGAAGAAATTTGTACTGGGTTGTAGAAATAAAATGGCATAGGCATCAACACTGAAAGCACAAAAATAGATCCATTGTCATAGGGTGGCCTTGAATTAGGCCCTCAAAAGTAATTCTACTTTGACATCTTGAATTTTTGCTTTGATTCCAAGTGAGGAAAAGGGGACGAACATGCATGGCATAATTTGACTATGAATGCCCAAAAGAGAATTTATTCTGGCTATTTACTTTGTATGCAGTCTTGCATAGGTTTATTTTTATATCTGTGACATCTTTATTTGCTGTTGCCTCTTCCTAAAAACAATAAGCCCTTCCTGTGCTTTTGCAGACCATTGTAAGTAAACAATTCTCCTTTTGGTTTTAAAATTATCTTTTGCACAAGAAACATTTGTCCTACATAGCAGCCACTAAATTAAAGAAGACATTGAGTGGGATATACATCTGTGTATAATATATTACAGAAACTTATATATAACTTATTATAACTTCCTACATAGTGACTTCTCTACTATTTTACTGTTGTGGGCCACAAGCTATTCTGGAGTGATCCAGAAGTCAGGAACTTTCTGCACATGTGGAAATGGATGGACAACTCTGATCCATGCTTTGTTCTTGTTACAAATGTTGTCCCAGATTTTCCAGTTTGAATAACTGCAGGTTTTCTGTACAGGGAGAGACATGAAGGCAGCCCTGAACTTAGAAGAGAGAGAGAGGGCTATGAGACCACTGGAGTTTTGTTCTGAATTAGAAAAGCCTGATAGAGGGACAGCCTGTGAGCAGAGACAAGACAAAGAGAGGTTGGCAGAGCCAAGCAGGCTGTTGATCTACAGAAGCAATTATCAGAATGACTTTGTGAAGCACATGGAGCAAACAGAACATGCAGGACTGGGAACAGAGAAATCAAGCAGTGAGCCTGAGAAGACAAGATGCTCTCTAGTCAATTCCACAGGTTTGTGCCCAGGGGTTGTCTGCACAGATGCAGACCAGAACTAACAATACGGATTTTCACCATGGAAACTTGACCTTCTAGTGCTGCTATCAAAATCACAGTGGGCTTTTGCTGGCTACTGGAAAGTAGCTTCTGAAAGAGCCATGTCCTTTCGTACCAGCCAGCCTGAGTAGGGAGTGAGTCCTGGCTACATATCAGGAATTCAAACTTACTGCTTATAACTACCTGTGACTTTTCAGCACAAAAATCCAGCTTAACACATCTGTCATGGCTTATCTCAACATATTCTGTAACCGCATACCAACAGTATAACAATAGTCAGTCAGGACTGGAATTTTATCAAGAACCTCTTTCAAACATTAGTTAGATGGGAAAAGAGAGAGGAGAGCTGCAATAAACTGATACATTTGAAAAATTTATTTTTGCTCTCTTTAAATACATTAATCAGCTTTTTACTTTTTCCACTTTTGTCCTCAAGTGCAACTTCTTTGGTACAAATTATCACATACTGTGGTATGGAGGCTAAAAGTTTTTCCAGAATTAAAAGTCACAAACACATACAAGCCCAGAGGACACAAGTGAAAACTACAGTTTTGTATGGGGAAAAGAAATGAAACATGAAGAGATGTGTAAGAAGGACACACGCTGTTAGAACAGCTTTTGGCCCTTTTCTGGTCATAGTTTCTGAAGGTCCATCAAACTGCATGTGTTTCACAAACATGAAAGTAGAATGTCTACATCCATGTCACAAATTAAAGAAAATAATGGTCCAGCTTCAGTTTGACTGAAGCCAACTTCATGTCTCCATGGAAGCCAAGAGACTGACAAGAGGAACAGACCCCTGCCCAGGTCAGTCAGCTGATCCATTTAGACTTCTCCTATGTAAGTAACTCAGACCAGAGCTTAACCTTTGGCACTGAGATGGCAAGTGGCACAATGTGACTCACCTTCAAATAGCTAGACTCCCTTCCCAACACACAGCTGAATACCCTCATCCATACTACTTGTCAGGAAAAGATGGTCCTCCCCAAACCACACCATGGGTCAAACAGGGACATGGACACAGTTATTCATTACTAAGGGCCAGTGCCTGGCCTCAGCACTGTTTAGAGGACAAACATGTAGCCTGGTACTCCTTTTACAGAAGAGCAACAGCAGCCTAGCTGAAATATGGTGCAAGGGAGGCAACACAAGAATTGGTAGACACTGATTTGGCACAATTTAAAAAAAGAAACAAAACGGCTGTGAGGCAAATTGTTTGCTTTAAGCAGCTGAAGATTTCAAGGGGAACAGGACAGAGGGAATAGTGCAGGGGACAAAGTTTCAAGATTATTCCTGGTTTAGGAATAGGGGTTTTATCTGTGATTTATTTTTATCTGTGATTTCTCAATCAGTGTCAATGCTCAGAAAATGTTCTCATGGTCTCATAGCATTTCATACACAGTAAATCTGCCTTCAATTTGTATCCTCTCTTAGGTTTAGGCAGTAGTGTTACTAGACAAAACAGTGATCTTTTCTTTAAAAGTTCCATTTAGCAGCAGAAACTAGGAAATGAAAAGGTAATGGCCTTTGTATCAAGAAAATATGTTTTTCAAATTTGTATTTAAGATGGATTGTGATACAAGCCTTCTGGTGGTAGGGGAATCATCCCATTTTCCATATGTATAGTAGAGGTTACCTAGGGTTCAACAGGTAAACTGCTGTTCCACTTTTTTCAGGGATAAAGCAACACCTTCTTTACCGCCCCAACTTCATCACTTGTGCCAGATCCCAAGGAAGGAACAGGAATCTATCTGAGGCCTACACTAAAGAATGAAATATAAGGTAAGTAGATATGGCAAAAAGAGGTGACAGGAGGAGGAGCAAAAAGGTGGGTAAAAGCAGCAAACCTGCAAACCAGCAGAAAGATTTCCTAAGGGATAGGTGAGACAGATTTGATAAGCATGAATAAGCGGGGCATGGATCTGATGGGGCAAAGATACCACAATACAAAACAGTGAGAGATTAACAGAGCTGGGGGATAAGGAACAAGTGACTGGAGGCTAGACACAGAGTGAAGAGAGGGACAGGACAGAAAGGTGAGAGTAAAAGTTCTTCCTCAGGATAAAACACTCAACTTTGTGAGTGTTGAATACCTCACACATGAAGGAAGGGAAAAAAAGTGAATGTGAACCTGTTTTGATGATCTTTGTGCTTATGGACAATTACAGGAAATTCAAAGTGATCCTACAGACAACAAAAATAATAAGCTGAGGGGCAATATCATCCAGTGCCTAAGCACATGGACATTTAAAAGAGAGAATGCACAGAACTACTCAAACAAAGAAGGAAAACAGCAGATTTTGTCATAACTCTAGAAAGTAGGGAAAGGAAAAAAGCCACAAGAGGAGCATATTGGTACAGTTGCTATGGGTGAAGGGTATCTTATACTTCAGCACCATCCCACTACATCAGCAGCAGGCAGGGATAAATCTTAATGCTCCTGAGCATTTTAATTCATTAAAAAATCTTGTTACATGAAAGACTCTTTTTGCATAAATCAAGAACCATCAATGCAGAACAGTGGGTCAGAGCTTTTGGCAAACCACACAAAGATGACTGATTCATGCAATTACCAAACTGTATGGGCTGAACTACTTGGTGATAGAATGATGACAGGACAAAAATCCAGGCACTCAAATGTGAATGCTTAGAGATCACATTAACTCTACAGAGAACCAGAGATGTGCACAGCTAGTGAACACACTCACATTCAAGCAGAGAGCACAAATAAAGCTGTCACAAAGGTATTTAAGAAGGCAGAGAGAGGAAAACATGAAAATTTACTGAAAATTCAGCTAAGAGAGACATACAACTACAAAGCAGAAGAGATTGAGAAAATCCAAAGACCTATGTTTATTGGGGGGGAAGATAATAATGAAATTCTCTTTACATAGGACCACACTCAAAAATTCTGAAGAATCATTATGCACAAAAAAAATATGCCCCCATAATGAGAAAAAAGTCAGTGACTCAGAGATCTTTGCATGTATGTGACATCAGTGAAGTGCAAAAGAGCAAAAAAATAAATGGACTGTGAAGTTCAAACTAACACCAGATGCAAAGACAGGGCAGCAGAACAGAGTAAGAAAGAGAATGCGAATGAACAGTGGGCATCAATGTGTGCGAAAGGCACAAAGACCTCTTCAGAAGTGTACGTAAAGAGACAGAAAAATAGCAGAACCAAGTTTTTGACACATTGATAACATAACCACTATACCATGAGACCAAGTAAATTAAGACATAATATCAAGTTAGAAGCAGATAAAGTGAAAGTTCAGGTAGTACAGATGTCAGGAAGACATTTAACAAAAATAAGAGAGTGATTATGCCTGCTCATTAAATCTAAATTACAGATGATTCCTGTGAGACTCACACCAATAAAAACCACGTTCCATGTGGCCAACACACTACTGCATCCATGCAATGGAGTGGACTTTTGAAACATGAACTGAGATACTTAGAGACAATAAATTATCAAGTACCCACTCTTAAGACAATAGGAAAGGTTAATATATCTTTTTATTTGTTTCAATATCACATATTAAATAGCAAAATTTCAGAAAGCAGCATATGATAGACATCAGAAAGCAAAAAAACATACTTCAAAAATTAAAAGAAAGAGAATAATTAAAAGAATAATTGCTCACAATCAAAGAACTTATGATATACTAAAAAAAACCTCTTCATAATAAAATCAGCACAGGTTGCCACGTGAGAACAGCCACCTATTTTGCAGTTGCCAGCACAGAAAATGACTAGTGCACATTACACAGTGCACAAATTCTGGTCTTTCACTTGGAAGCTCAGAAAGCATGAAAGAAAGCATGAGCATGAGTCAGTGATGTGCCACAGGGCAAAAAGATCATGCTAGAGCAGAGGAGTCCCTGTCTCCGAGCATCCAAGTCTCTGAGAGCGAAGGAGTGGAGCCAATATGAGGAGAATGTGGAGAACACACAACCTCTAAACCTGGTGGTGGGGATGACGGGAGGAAAAAAAGGTAGTGCTGAAAGTAGGAAGAGAAAGATATCAAAATCATTCATTTTTACTTCTAATATGAAACAGTAAATCATGCCTTTTCTCCTACATGACAATCATCTGTAATTATACATCCAGACAACAGTCTTTGGATCCACATTTGCAATGGAAGGACATGGAAAAGGCATGGCCCAGGGATCAACAGCAACCAGCTTGAGAGCTGGCATCCCTGTGAGGGGTGCTGTGTAACCCCACCAGCAGTGGGAGCTGAGAGGGGGCATCGTTCCTGTTATGACCTGTTCCTGATCTATTAACAGGTTCTTGTTAATAGATCCTTTGGGGCAGATTACAGTGAAATGACGCTGAATGATTGGTGTTTATAAATGAATATATTTTTATATATTTGTTTATATGTATATAGGCATATGTATTTACATATATATATATTATTTATACCGGGTTTACTTTGCCCAGCCATGATCCATGGCCCTGATGAGCCAAACCACCCTTGGGTTCATGTCCCAGGCTGGTCTTGGCCCTTCCCAACCCTCAGGGAGGTGCCCAATGCCAGGACTGTGGCTGCCCCAGTGCCCCCAGATGCCCAATTCCTGTCTGGAGAGGTGGGACAGGCCCTGCCTGCTTCTCTGCTGTCACCCACCTGGAGAGCTCCTGCCACTTCCAAGACTCATCCCCAGCGAGCAACCACTGGTGATGTGCTTGAGCCACCATTCATGCAAAAGAAAATCTTATAGATCCTACATCCAGGAACCCTCCAGGCTTTCCATACTGGCAAGTCAAGCAGAGTGAGGACATAGCCTGGAGCCCTCACACACAATAGCCCAACTGCTGAGCTGCCCTCCTCAACAACCCCATTTATGAGGGTTGGGAACGGAGCAGAAGGACAGTTCTAACTGTATGGAAGTGCACCATAAGGCCTGTTTCATTTACCACTACCAGTGAAAGACCATTGTGTGCCACTCAGGTGGGAAAATTCAAGCTGTGTGCTCAAGGGGAGGGAATTATTCAGGCAAAGTTTAAATAGCCGTGACTACAGATCATTTTTAAAAACTGGTGACTGTTAATCTGCAATGTTAGCTATTTTATGCATGGTACACAACATATGTATGTGTTTACCAAGTTATGCAAAGCAGCCTTACACCACAAAATAAATAGCAACCAAGTCAGAGCATGAGACCTTCTGCCAGCTAGTACTCTTTCTGCCCTTCTATAACACAGAAATACAAAATGTAAGGCTAAGGGACTGTTCTACCATGCTGCTAGGGCAAGGGGATAGAAAGAGTCTAGTAACAAATCCTCCAGAGCAAACATGAATACATGTTCACATTTGCTGCATTGTACACTTGCCATGAGACCTCACCTGTCTCTCCAAACAGCAGGATTTCACACAAGGCAAATGTATAATATTTTTCCCTTATATTGTCATATCATAATATCTACACTAATGAAAGCAGAAGATCTCCTAAGAGATCAGAGCCACTCTGAAAATAGTTAAGAAAGAAGGACCATGCAGAATCCAACAGTGAAATTCATCTTCCCTAATTATAAGCATACAGAAGTTACACATGTCCTCTAAACTACTTTCTTACTCTGGTCTTAGAGTTATAGACAGCTATCTCTGGATGAGGTAACTGTCCTGGAGGGCCCTATTTCTTCCAAGTGATTTAAGGGGGAACCTCATAGTTAGTTGGGAGTGCAGACTGGACATTTTTCAAAATAAAAAATCAGCAAAATCTAATTCTCCCAAGCCAGTCAGAAGAACAAACTAATTAAAAATTATTATCTACTTCCAAACGAAAAGTGGAAAAGCAAAAATTTGCAAGATCACAGAATGACCAAGGTTGGAAGGGATCTCAGGAGGTGATCTGGTCCAGCCCCTTGCTCAAGCAAGTTGCCCAGGATCATGTTGTTTTATAACATTTCCAAGGATGGAGACTCCACCTCCTCTCTGGGAAACCAGTGCCACTGCTCAGGCAACCTCACAGTAAAGAGGCGTTTCCTGAATTTCAGGTGCAAATGTAATATGGCATCTTTCTTGTATTCCAAGAGATAATCATAAAAAACATAGGAAAACCCCTTTGCGACAAACTCCCTGTAACAAATAAAGGCCTTGATGAAACAGAGTCAAGCCCCAGTTTTTTTTCTTCACTGCCTACTGCACCAATGTATCACAGCTGATTATTTGAAATGCTTGAGGCAACTGGTGGAGTTCATGGGGAGTTCATGCCATAGTAATTTATAAGACACTTTGTGAAAGAAATTTTGCACTGAGCAAGAAGAGGTTGAGTAAAACAGGACAAATGGCCTGATTAATGACAGCAAGTAAAACCAGAGCAAACTCTCAGGGAAAGGAAAGAGATCATATTTACTATAAATGCTCTGTAAGAGGATGAATTTGATGGCAAGTGAAGGGAGATCACTTTAAAAAGAAAAGCAGTACATTTATATTCACAAAGTCTCCTATATGAGGCAACCCAGTATTAAATTTTTATTTTCACTGGCAAACAAGACTGCAACATGACTGAGAAGAATGGTAGGAAAAGAGAATAGTAGGATTAAGGTGTTTTTCTGAAATTCACTTTCATTTAGTCTTTAGCAGGAAGAAGGAACGTCTTCAGTAAGTCATGATTAAGAAAGGGATCCAGACCTGTGAACTAATAATAAACCCCTCAATACTTCGGAAACTGTCGTCTCAGTAGGACTGTTGGCAGACAACTTCTCAGAAAATATATTTCAAACAACTCACCCAGTTTCAAAGGCTAGATGGAATACTTTACCTTTAATCTTGTATAGAAATGACATCTTTCTTAAAATGGGCTTGCAAATTCCAGACATTATATTTTTTTTCCCATTAGCAAATGACTCTGCTTTGAGGAGGGCACAGATACACTCCTGGCAGTGCACCTGGAGGGCAGATACACTTCTGCCTTACAGGTCCATCTTGACTACCTATGAAGCAGGAGCACATGGCTTAGCATGTGATTGTAATGGTCAGCTTGAGTGATACTCAGTTAGAGATCAGATCAGTACCAAGACAGCTCTTCTTTTGCTGCTGATGAAGCCCTTTGTTAAAAAGCAGCTGACAGCTGTTAGATTCTAACTTTTTAAAAACCGCAAACATCTAAGCACAAAAACTGGATATCAAAGAACTATAACAATAGAAAATAGAACCCCTCAATTTAAGGAGGACAACATAACTGATGAAAAGGATGGAAGGAATGTCTTCTCAGGAGCAGCCAAGGACTTTGGGTTTGCATAGTTTGAGCGGAAGGAGGTTGGGTCGTGAACATTGCCCTCTACAGCTTCCTGAGGAGAGGAAAGGGAAAGTGCTGAACTCTTCTCCCTGGTATCCAGTTATAGGACATATGGGAAAGGTTCAAAGCTGTGCCAGAGGACATTTATACTGGATGTGAGGAAGCATTTTTATTACTGAGGGGGTGGTCAACCACAGGAAAAGACTTCCTGGAGAGTTGGTTGATGCCCCAACCAACCAGTGACCCCCTGTCAGTGTTGAAGAGGCTTTTGGACAATGCCATTAATAATATACTTCAATTTTTTTAGCCCTGAAGTGGTCAAGCAGTCGGACAAGATGAGCATTATAGATCACTCACAACTTAAAATATTTTATTATGTTATATTCTATTTTATTCTAAAAAAAGCATTCTTCAGACATTCTGCAATCTGATGTGAATAGAACACAAGACAGAAGAGCAATAGATGACAAATTTAACATACCCCAGCACAAGATGAGGCAAGTATAAAGCGGTAGCCAGTCCCTAAAAGAAAAACTTGATTTTTTTTTTGCACCATCTTACTAAATAATCAAAGGCTTGATACCAAGACAAAGAAGGTATTACTATAAAAAAAAAAATATTTGTTGTGGTTTTGGAATGATATTCCCCAATCTAGTGTCCAACCCCAGTTTAGTGTTCCCCTGAAAGCACTCTAAAACATCTGCTGCTCATTAACTTCCTTTTCCCTCCTCCCTCACTCTCTGCAAAGGGCTGGAGAGAATTGGAGGCACAAAAAGTTAAAAATCACTTGTGGAGTTAGGAAAAATTTACTAGAAACAATGAGACGAGAAATGAACAGTAATAACCACAATATTAATGTGAGAGTGTACAGGAGAGGTGGACAATTCACACACAAGAGCTCAACATGCAGAGTCTGGCACTACCCTGACCACTCACACTTGTGAGCTGGGTTAATTGGTCCCAGGCTCAAGAAGACCATGTATTCTGCAGAGTGGCACAAGGCTGATCTTAAATCTTAATCTAGTTGGACATGACAGCTCTGTAACAGAATTTTAATGCAAAGAATCTGTACCTTTCAGCTCAACATTTCCTGAAATTTTCCCAAATGTGGAAGCAAAACCAAAATAAAATAAAATACACATGCAGTAGGACAGAAGATGCCTGTGGGAAAAATCTCATCCTCAGTTCAATGATAAAAGTGGAAGCAAAGCATGGAGATGCTGAAGATTAAGACTAGTGTAATGAGAAAACAGCTTTTAATGGAGAAAAAAAATGTCAATTAAAATGTTTACAGTAACAGCATTTTGCTTTTCCTTGCTGCGTGACAACCCAATATTTGTTCAAATAGCAGGGATAAACCAATTCCACAGCTTTTAAGAAGCACAAGTGAGCAAATTCAATATTACCATGGAAAAAATCCTATAATCACCTCAGTTAAGGAAAATTAAACCCCCCTAGATCACTATGCGAACACTCAAGGTATTGACACAGAAATCCTAAAACTGATGGAACTGGGTTTAATGCATCGCTTTCCATTTTTTTTCCCCTGTAGTCATTATCTAATCAGAGGTGGGATAAGTGAGTTTCCCTACATTTCTACACTGAACTTTCCCTTCCTGACAGAATTCCTGGTAATTGATACAAATCTGCTTCAGCCCTGAATTATTATCAATTACAGCCTGGTGAAATTCTGGTTTAGGTTCATAACAATCTAATATACTTTTGCAACACCAACCAACATCACTATTCAAAGTGAAGGGTTAAAAGGGAATATGTCAAGGATATTGTTTCTGGCAAAAAAAGAACTTAAATATTTTCTCTCAAGATTAGATGAACTCATATATGCTGGCAAGGAGGTGTGCAACATCAGAAATCCAGGGGTTCAAAACTGGAGGCAATCTGCAGGGGTCAGCAAAGAACAAATGTCAGTCAGTCACATTTAAACACAAATAGACTACAGCCAACTTCTGTGTCGTTTATGGAATTTGCCTTTCACCTGCATGCCTCAGTGATCATGGCACCTTCCCCTTCCTCCTGTAGGAACCATAAGAAGATGAGGTAGTTTGCTCATTTCTGCCTCACTGAAGAGTCTGGCAATAAAAAAAAGACCTGACCAGGGCTGACACACGTAGCCAATGTGTCACCTCAGAGCGGATGACTCAGCTGAACAGATGCTCATGATTGATTGGGTGCTTCACACACCAAAGTCAACAAAAGGTAAGATCAATGAGAAAATAAAACAAACCCTGAGATCAGCTAAAAGTTATCCTTCATGACAAAAACCAGAAGTCTTAAGATACACATCCAGCCTGGAAAAAAAAAGCCTTTTGCTCATTCAGCATAATCATTTAATTTTGAAATAGACTTAGCTTGATTGTATGTGTCCACACCATGGTCCATAATTTTCCTGGCTTGAAATGAGTCTTCCTATTCTATATAAGTATCTCTTTATTAGTAGCGCTATAAAAAGTGTGATTATTGTCTCTGCATTGCATATCAAAGCCTCATGTTTATGGTGACACTGCAATGTTATAATCTTTGACTTCTAAAACCCACATCTTTTATTCAAAATACTGATTCTCTACTCAATAGGTCAAAAAAAGTATTGCAAAGAAAATTCAGATACCTGAAGAGGGTTGCAGATGTTCTCTAAATTAAATGACACCGATTTTATTTCTTGTCATGAGTACAGGTGTTTAAAGGTACTTTTAGAAGAAGAGTCTAAAGATTATTTTCCTTTGCATAATTTTGTCTGCATTTACTGCATAGCTGTGGCTGCTACTAAGGAATATTCTTTCACCAATAGATATTTTAACTTTTTAGCAAGTCAAGAATGAAAAAGATAGGTCCTTTTATAAAAACCCGAACATTACACATATTAAAACCATGTTTTATTCTTAGAAATTGAATATACATTGATTGGAAGTTTGAGGGTTCAGTTTTATTTTACTTTCGTGGTATTTCTAAAACTGATTTAGGAACATCAAAAAGCCCACCAAAATCTATCAAGTAACTAATGAAAATGGAGGAAGGAAAATTACTAAATATGCTATTATGAGACTTACCCAGCATTTACTACAGTCCACCCTCTAAGAAAAAATTTAATATTCTATTGATAACACGGAGAATTTTTTCACTTTCAAAATGTAAGTGATCCTATCACTGCTACATTATGTTAAACACATTCATTTCCAGCTCCAGTAGAAAGATAAAATTTAGGAGAGCAGGACAACCACATCCAGTAATCCAAGATTTTGTAAAAGCAGTTCAAAAATAATCATCTATTGCATGTTTCCCTTTCTTTGAGCAATTTTTTTAAAAGCTCAATAAATGAAGATTACATTTACAAGGAACAGTAACAACTATTTACAATAAAAACAAAAATTGTTGTTGTTAAAATAAAAGAAATTTCACATTACAAATTTGAATTTCTAAGATATCAGACTATATTGTGCAGAACATGTTACTCACTTGATCCAGTTTTTATAATCATGTGGGCTGGGATCCTCATGATAATATTTACAGGATTCTGGTAGCATATCCTGAAATTTATTGCATCCTCCCATATAAAATTATTTTACCTTAGCTGCTTTTTAATGGTTTATTGGCCTTTTGAGAGAAGTTCCTGCAGAAAAATTCCAACAAAACTACACATTCTAATATGAAGTACAGTAACAATGTACAAAACATTTCTTACTTAGAAGGAGGAATCATTAGCAGAAAGGCAACATTTCACCTGAGATTCCACCTGCTTGAATAATTGTTTATAGTGAATGAGAGTTTCTTTCTTCTGTTCTTTCTTCTTTTTCTCCACTCTTCCAAAGGTGCCACCACAAACTCTTAAATTTCTCCTATTTCTTCCAAGTGGGGACATGATTGGAACCAGAACGTGAGGTTTTTAGAATATGGATTATTTCCTGCCTATCAACAACAGCTGCCCTTGGCGCCAAGGTGCCCTTGTTTGCAAGCTTATGCTCTCAAAATATTAAATTCAAACTCTTTTCTGTATTCTCATGATTTCCCACCACAACTAGGTTAAAGAGTTTGTTTTCAACTCCTCTTCATGTCCTGTAGTAAATATATGTGTCTTAATTAGTAGAGTAATGATTCTTCTGCTTGGAGAAATTACCTTCATCTTTTTAGGCCACCTGTGTCATCTGGAAACAAAGCCAGTGACTAAATGCAGACTATTAGCAACCAAAATTTGTGATTTTTAAAGGAGCTGGTGGACCAAAACAGTATTATAATGTTTTAGATTAAAAACAGATAGAAAATATAAGAAGCACTTCCCCCAAAACAATATTTCTATTATGTAGTAAAAAATCAAGACAAAACATTTTCTTGTATCTATCTAGGAGCATTGTCTGAGTCTTCAAAACAAAGAAAGAATTTGCAAATTTAATAAATTTTCAGTATATAAGTGAGGTTCTGTTTCTGCTGGCCCACATGGTACATCTGCAAAGGTATTGAGGGAGAGAATAAACCAAGCACAATCCACCTTGCTACTTATTAATTTAAAAATCACAGAAATACAGTCTTACAGAAGGACAGAAAATTAATTCTCATCTAATGAAACACAGGGAACTTTGGCAGTCTGCTTCAGCAATGGAAGACCACTAGAAATACTTTTATTAGTTTTTTTTTTAAATATATTTTCCACTGGGAAAAGATAATAACAGTTAATTACCTCCAAGATATTTGGAAAACAAAAACAAAATCTGCACTGCAGTTCCACATATTAAAACTTAACATGGGAAGCATAATCCAACGGATGTAATTTTACAATAAAAGCAAGTATGTTGGAAAACCAAACACATTCTCAAATAAATTTTGGAATGAAATAGTGGTTTTACTTCACTCATTAGCTTCAAGATATCTGTATTTCTATCAATCAGTGTTTCTGAGGTCTAGTCAGAAAAGATAGAAATACCTTCTAGAAGTTCTAATGGGAACCTGGCAGAAATGAAAAGCTGTTGACCCATAAACACACTTGAAACAATGACTGGTCAACATTAATATAAAATCAGATTTTTACTTAATTTAAATCAAATCTGGCCGAGAAGATTGTGGTTTTCATCTTGGAACATAATACTTTGCATTAGGTGAAATTTTCTGGCACAGGCTGAGTAGGAGATGAGATGAGATGAGATAAGCTTTTAAGGTGATCATTAATTCAAAGTGAGGGATTCTTGCAAATCACAGACAACCATGAAATTGAGGCCTACTTTGAATTCTTGGACAAATACTTCATCACCAAAAAACTAGAAAATATGACTATGTAGAACTGCAGCAAATATCACAAACACAATTAAACTTCTTGTTCTGTTTATCAATGCCCTCTAAGGAAACAACAGCAACAGAACTGTTTGGAACTTTAGCAGACAGATGGAAAAAACCCAAGATAATTATTAGAACATTTTGGGTGTTTCTCCTCTCTTTGTCAAAAGCAAGTACTTAAGCACTTTTCAGACTGATACTGTATTCCAATTTTACCAACATTATTTTCCTATCAGAAAGTGAATATATTGAGGAAAATATTTACAATACAAAATATTCTTCATGTTCTAATGTACAGTTAGGGGTAAAACATCTAAGCTAACTTCAAAGAAGGAGACTACTGCATATGATGGTGTTTTGGAAATTGCTTCATGTTGGAATGCTTAATTGTTAGCAGAGAAGGAGTCTGTTGAGTACCATATTTGACATTTATCTGTTGCAAGAGATACACTAACTTCATTAAAAAGACTGCTGCCTGTAGACATGGCTAATAAAAATGAGTTTATATCTGATAAGGCTGTTGAAGGCAGAATCCTATCCCACCTTGCTTGCTTTAAATTTATAGATATGTGCATATATGTACCTCAGCACAGATCAATTTACTTTTACATGAAGTTCATATATTCACATATGCATCTGTTCATACATGAACTGGGTGGCAGAAATTCCTCCCATTCTGTTTTCTTAACATGCAACAAATACTAAAATAATACAGAGGGGGAAAAAAAGTCCAAAAAAAAAAAAACCACAAAAAAACAACCTTACAGAAATCTGAAAATATAATTATACATTAGTCTGGAGATTTTCCTCTCTGCAAATCCAGGACTGAAGTATTTTTTCCTATCATTTCAAAAATAAGATTTTCTAACAATTACTTACATGTCTTCCAACTTTTACCTGTTTATTCTGAAGCATTTCTCATGCTTGTTTTTCAAAAGTAAATAAGTGATTCCCTCAGAAATTAAAAAATATGGTGGATTCAGCATGGCAGAGCTTTTTAAGGATAGTTCTTTTGAGCAGGAGCTTCACATGGACCACCTGTAATAATGTTTTTTCTGTTCTGAATGTCCACTCAAACTAGTTGATAGGCCCTGAATGTTTCCAGTTTTATCTGCTCAGTGGCTTGATAGCTAAACCTATTAAACTCTATCCTCTCTGCTGAGATGTCTACAAAGCCTGAGGGACCAGCAGGAGTTTCTCTGGAATTGCATCTTCCATGGCATAGTACTGCTGCAGTGGCACAACAACTCAGTGGCTGCTCTAAAAAGACCCAGGAGACAGAGTGATGGAAAAAGAAGACTGTTTTAGAGCAAATAAGACAAGCAGAAACTGAGTTGCAAAACCAGAACAGATGCTGGAGGTGTGTGAGACAATGTGATAAGAAAGTAAACCAGCAGCAAGGAGTTGCAGAGCTGAGAGATAAAAGCAAGATTATCCCACTGAATATTTTCTCTGACACTCAATATACCACCGAGCCAAACATTTTTCCTACTACAAATGATCAATGCACAAAGTCTTTTAAATGTCTATTTGCAAACTGATTTTCCCCAATCCTGGGCTCTGATCTGAAGTGCAAAGTGCTTTATAACTACTGAGGGCCATGAGAGCTGTGTTCTGAGCAGAGAGGCTGTTTTCAGGGAAGCAGATGCCTTACTTCCACGACTTCATTTGTCTGGGAACTGAGAATCTAAACATCCTTTTTTTGAGTTTTTTGTTTGTTTGTTTGTTTGGGGGTATTTTATTTGTTTTGTTTTTGTTGCTGCTGTTCCAAAAAATAAGATATCACCCCCAGTTCCATCTGTCAAATGGCCCAAATTTTATATCTAGGACTGGTCTCCAGGTGTGCCATATATTCTTCTTTATCTTTTTTTACAAAACTTGTTAGTAAGTAATTTGTTTTTAGAAAGTGTTAAAATACAACCAGAAGGGAGAGACGAAGATCTTGATCATGCAATTTTCTGAATCAGCAGTGAGATCCTTTGAACACATTATACAGGCTACCAGGCTGAAAGTCCTTACTCTTGGAATGTGTTGTTTTGCCATTTCGCAGTGTGGAAGGCACATTGTATAAAATTCACCAGCTGCTTTAATTTAAGAAATATATGCTGTAATCACAGTATCAGTTTACTCATTTTTATAACAATTTTCTCTTTCACATGCTTTACAATCTGATGTGACCGGATATGCTAGAAGAAAATATTCCTCCTCTGCTTGTCAGCTTTGTTGTTTCTCTTCAGTTAAAAAAAATAAAATAAAAACAGGGGAGCCTTGCTCCGACTTAGCATATGACTGCTGACCTTTATGCTACATATATTTTTCTAAACAACAACAAAAACTAACGTGGAAACTTTCTCTGTGATTTCATCACATACATAAACATTTCATAAAGAAGGGTGAATATGAAGGTTAAATTATATATATAATTATCACTTCATTGGCTGTTACTGTAATCTTGGCAGGAGGAAAAAGGAAAAGAATAAATCACTGGATATCCATGTTTCAGCTGTCAACCTTTCCCTACAGAAATGCCACTACCTTCCACCACAGAGCCTTTGCCTAGAACCTAAGCCATACAAGCAAACCTCTTTGTCCTACAACCATCCTCATTCTCTGGACCCCCAGAGTCAGTTGTTTTGTAGTAAAGAGCTGTCTGGAGAAGCAGAACTCCAGGCACATAGTTTATAAAGACTGACTTTAGCTTCAGCTAAATGCTTCAGCTAAAGCAAAAAACTTTAATTGATTTTGGGGTTTGCTTTTATCTCTGTGAAATAGAGACCTAACTAAAATAACTATCTAATTATCATAAAGGGCTATCTAATTATATCACTGCAGTTAGAAGAGCACAATAAATCTAATATTAGGAAGCACTAAAGCAAAAGCCTCTCAAAGCTTTTTCAACCCCTTCCTGAAACACTATTCAATCAACTAAAGCATTATTGTGACTTACCCTTCAAAGTAAAACCATGTCCTCTTTTACTCTCAGTAAGAAAATATGTAGCTTTATTATTTAACAATTAGTAATTGAGTTAAAGATGGAAGCTGTTAGCTGAAAAAATGTACAAGGATTGCAGTGGGCTTTTCTGAATAAAGTAACAGCTTTTGAGGGATGGTGTGAGATATTTGGAGGTTCTGATGCTTAAATTGCATTTAATGACTATGCACTTACCTACAAATTCTCCTAATTTAAATCTAAGCAGAATATTATACTCCTTAATTTTCCCTTTATCCTGACCCATTTTCCCCTGATAAGGTGTTTGATACTATCCATATCCCTCCTTCTCAGCCCTACATATTCTTATTATTATATGTCTAATTTCAGACATCTGAATGTCCATCTGTTGTGTATTAATCATCCAGTAGTAAGGACTCAGAGTGATCTAAATTAGTCCAGAATATCAAAGTTATCACATCAGAGAGACACATCATAATGTAGAACTTTTTCACATGATAGTTTCTGGAGATAAAATAATTTGTTTAGAAGAACATGAGCTTATGTGGATATTCCTTTCTATTTCCAAAGTAATAGTGTGCATTCAAAATTAATGTAGCTTCATCCCTAGTTTATACTTTTTCCTTATTATTATGATAGTGTTGATACATGTTTCCATGTGCCTGTCAAGATAATAGGTTAGCTCTGATTATCTGAAGGCTTCACTTAACTGATTTTCTGATATATAGCTTAATTCTCTTCTGGCTCAAACTAGAACAGCAGCACTGCATTTGATACAGGCATTTAGAGGGTCAGCAGAGTTTATTGGTCAAATTCAGCTTTCAGTTGCCATAAATTGAGAGTGACTTAATTGATTTCTGCTAGTGTATTGTAGAATTGCACTTGTACATTTGGGGGCCAAATTTAGGCCAAGGACAGTAAGGACTGCAGCTACAAAATGATTGTGACAGGGAAGTAGAATTTAAATTCAGCAGTTCAGGGCAGGTAATAAGCAGAACAAGGCAACACCAGGCTGGGTAACTGACCTGTCAAAAAAGCAAATACAGTTACTGTGGGTTTCTGGTAGGCGGACCCCACCTGTAAATTTCTAACACTACCTAGTGTATTAAGCTGTTGGAGAGTGTTTTGTGTTGTACGTGCAGCACCAGCATATCCCAGGTTATAAGATTATTAAAAACCCCCACTGATTGACCAGTCACCTACTGCTGATAACATTTTTTCAAATTAACTCCAAACAGTTTGTTACCACTGTTCCATTTCTAAAAGAGAGCTTACCACTTTCCCATGGTGTCATTTACAAAACAGCATGAAAACAACAGCCTCCAGGTGCTGTAAATTTCAGGCTGCTCCTTGTGAGGTAAGTGCCATCACCTAGTTTTGGCAATCCCATATTTAACCATGTTGTTGAGTGTGCTGAAATAAAAATCTCAAAGGGTTTTTCTCAGTGCTCATGTGAGTGTTGCTAGAGAGATTACAGAATGACTATTTTTCAAATTTTCTTTGAAGCAAGCTTGTTATTTGTGCTCTTCTCTTGAACAAGAGGTGTTTCTTGGTTGCATTTTAACCTTAGCTGAGAAAAGGGAAGGGCTTTCCAAAGTTGCACATGAAGGGTGTGCAGAATTTCTAAGACGGAGATACTTTGAAGCTGGTTTCAGATTTTAAAGGGTACTGCATTATGGTCAAAACAAGGAAAGACAATCTTGTGCTTGAAAAACATGCTCAAATATAGTTTTATAGGTACAGATCCCATATTTAATATGAAATTCCATGTTTCAAATTCACAATCAGCTTTTGATGTCCCACTCTGTATTAATTTCTCTTTCCTTCTTGAATTAAAAAGTTACAAGTATCAATGAGCTATGTAGAATCGAAATACATGCTTTTCCATTCATAATAATGATCCTACCAAAATCTCAACACAATGCTCACTCAGTTTACTGGAGACTGACTATAGTTGTTTGACTTTGGTTGGATTCCAGGTACCCGCCAAAGCCACTCCATCATCAGCCTCTGCAACTGGATAGGGGAGAGAAAATATAGCAAAAGACTCAGAGCTGGGATAAGGACAAGGAGAGATCACTCATCAATTACTGCCATGGGCAAACCAAACCACTTGGGGAAATTAATTTGATTTATTTCCAATCAAAATCAGTGCAGGATAACAAGTATAACAAATCTTAAAACACCTTCCCCTGACCCCTCCTTTCTTTCCAGGCTCTGCCACCTCCATCCCAGCAGCACAAGGGAGACAGAGAACAGGAGTGAGGTTCAGCTCATCATAGGTTGTTTCTGCTGCTGCTCAGGGAGGGAAGTCCTTTCCACATTCCAGTGTGGGGGCCCTCCCAAGGGAGACAATTCTTCATGAGCTGGTTCAGCATGGGTCCCTCTCCATGGCTCTGATGGTCCCTGCCAGGACCCTGCTCCAGCACATGCTTCCCACAGGGTCACAGCATCTTCTCAGGCATCCACCTGCTCCACCATGAGTGCCTTCCATGGACTGCAGGTTGATCTCTGCACCTTTGCTGACCTCTGAGGGCTGCAGGGGGGCAGCTGTCTCACCATGGGCTGCACCAGGGGCTGCAGGGGAATCCCAGCTCCAGTGCCTGGAGCAGCTCCTTCCCCTCCTTCTGCACTGACCTTTGTGCCTACAGAGTTGTCCCTCTACGTATTTGCACTCTTCTCTGGCTACAATTTCTTCTTCACAACAACCTGATTTTTCATTGTTAAATATGCTATCACCAAGGTGCTAGTGCTGTTGCTCTTTGATTCAGCCTTGGCCAGGGACAGGTAGGTCTGTCCTGGAGCCAGCTGGCATTGGCTCTATCAGACATGGAGGAACTTTCTGGCAGCTTCTCATGGATACCACCCCGGTAGCCCTCACTGCCAAAACCTGGCCATGCAAATCCAATAGGCTGATGGAGAGTATAAGTGAGCACAGAACACTCAGTGACAACATCTGGCTTTGGGTCAGTAAAAAGGGAGACCTTTGGGAGCAGGGAATAGAGGATAAGCCAAGACCTAAAGGCAATCCCATTATGACCATGCCCTTAATGAGGTGGAGCCAGCCTGGGCCATCTCAGAAGGACTGGGCTATGACAGAGTGTCCCATCGATGGCCTAGTGGTCATCTAATAAGTGCAGGTGGGTGACTTGAGACAAGTAAGGAGTCATCAAATGAAGTCATAAAAATTCACCTGTGAAACAGCTCAGGAAAAGAGCTTAAATCAGGTCCTGAGCTATCAGAATCATGGGAAAAGCCCCAAGGCATGCTAAGCTGGGACAGTCAGGGCTAACAGGGCCCTCAGATGTCATACAGCAGCCAAAACAATTAATGTCTTGGACATTATGCTTGTGCTATGATTTTTGGGTTTGGTTAAGTGTTACTTAAGCCAGACTTAAGTGTTCTGTTCCAGGTTCAATTATTATTTTCCATGCACAAATCCTAAATCCTAAAAGCTACCATTCACAGATATTTGAGAGAAGTGTTTAATCTACAGGTGGATTAAGTAAGAACAGATGCAGTTTAGTCTGTAAACTAAAAACACATCAAAACTACACCACTTTAGTGCATATGCACTGTTACAACCACCTGTAACAGTGGCACCTCTTGCGCCTTAAACTTAGCATGGGATATGAAAATTACTTGATCACAAAAAGTCTCCTTCTAGCAGGTGGAAAACTGTCCTATACCTCATGTTTCTGAGCCAGTGAAACTGGTGAAACCCACTAAAAGCCATCTCAGCTAAAGAGCTGTCACTGAGGACTTCCTCATTTTTTCTTTATATGTTGTGCCCAATTGAAGCATCATTTCCAAAAAGTCCTCCAATTAGGAGGTTTGGTAAAGTTTCCAAGTCACATTTCTGTGGGATGAGGAAGTCCAGCATAATGACTCTTAGAAACAGACACAGCACATCCACTGAGCTATGAATGCTGCTTCCTCTCCTGCTTTTCTTTGACCACTATTCATTAATTCAGTAAAGCAAGCACTAGTAACCAGTAATAGCAACTGCTGTGCTTTCAGAATTTGCCACTCCATGGTTCCAGAGATGAAAATCCCCTTTCTCCTTTCACACTGGGTAGGAAATCTTCTCTTGTCTGTCTTCTGGTGATTTAAGGTTGTTCTGCAAAGCCCACATATATCCAAGAAGTTGTCTGACTGACTTTAGTCATTGCTTATTGAGATGTTGGTTGCCATACTCTCTTGTAAGTGAAGGACACAGAAGTAGCTGCCCTGCTTATGTCCAAACCATCACGTATCACCCGTAGACATCTGCAAATTATATTGTTTACTCTATAAATGTCCACATGTCACTTACCCTTGAACTGGTACAGAACTTCCAGAAACTGTGTGTGGCTTTATGTGTATGACTTAATTATATTTATTATATATTTATTATTTATTGTATCAGTTATTTGTTAGCACTTACAGTTTTGTGGGTTTTTTTTTTCCTTGGGGTAACTTGTTATCCTCAGTTTTATTCAGCCTCATTAAATAAAAATAATTCAAATGTTTCTGAGCATCAAGCAGTGGTGATTCATCTGCAGCAGTGTAAGTACTGTGGTTCCCCAGAAAGGGAACTGCAGGGGAGTTATGCATCCATTCTTAGGCTTTCCCAGTCTCATACTGTACACAAAACCTCCTAAACAGTTTAAAAACACAGGACTGTGATTTAACACAGTCATGGTTCCCTTGCTACCAGAAGCATGAAAAAAGGACAAAGGACAGAGCAGAAAGTATGAGTGCATGAAGCCAATCATGTCTTAAGCTGCCATGGTTAAATTCACGAGTATGAACTACAATCCAGTGCCCTTCCTAAATGAAATCTGATTTAATGAACTTCATTAAAATTCCTGATTTGGAAATGGTGTGAGGTAAAAGAAAGCAAGGCAGTAAACCCAGCCTGGAGGAATGTCTCATCCTCTCAGTGGTCTGGCAGGTTGCATCCTGGGGATAGAAGACATAAGCCAGAACTGCAGTGCAGACTTGTGAAATGGAAAATGGAAGGGAGAAACTAGGTAACTTCATAGAAAGTTTCAATCTTAAAATAGAGTTGTTTTAAGCAAGCGGTATCCTGCAGGGAGCAGAGACTGTGTGTGTGTGCTTATTTCTGTTTCTAAGACTTCTCTGCTGCCCGCCACAGGAGATCTGTATGAACATGATTGCTAAGGGCTGTAATTTAAAACCCTGAACAATGCATTAATAAATCTGACAAAGAACACAATGAGCACAAGTCAGACTTGGGAGCTACAGCAAATGCTGGAAAGCTGATGTGGCTACAAAAACTTTGTCTCATGACTGCCTGGATTGCTTTTACATGAGTCACCCGACCTCAGAATGTGGTCCTGCTAGGGCTGAACTTTCCCATTTCCCTTATTAGGGGTTTATTGTTTCTCACGTTTCACACTACAGGACTGTCTTTCCAGAAAATGACAATGGATCTGATGGAAGCATCCCCCGAGGGTGGCTAGTGATTCATTTTGAGTGCTGTGATAAAATTGCATAAATATTTTGCTTACTAGATGAGCAGGATGCTAATGTGGTGACTACACTTACAGAGCCCTCTAATGTGGTATCAAGAAAACCTAGTATATATTTGTGATCATGTTTTCACTATGTCAGCACCAGAACAGTAACACTAGTCCACAGAACCAAATCACTGTAAAATGGCTAAACTAAAACCAGAAAAACAATATACTGACTTAAGACTCCCAATTTATTGAGGGACATGCAAAGGTAACACATGCTAATAACTAAAAAAATTATGCCTTCCGAATATCAGTTTTACCACTGAACTCAAATCTTATCTTACTCAAGTGCTGTGTCGTCAGACTTCAGATTTCAGCCTGTACCATGAGGTTTGAATTCCGAAGCCAGCCTAGATCCAGATCTGGGAATTCAATTCTAGTCCATCTCGAATTATTGCCAACTTTATACCTACTTTTCTCCCCACAGGGCCAGAGACTCTATTTTCTTTAATGTCAGAAGGGAAATGTTCTCTTTGAAAATTTCAATCTAATTTCAATAGCTTCTAGCTGCTGAAATACACAAGGCTGCATTTTAAGCTTCATTTTAATTTCTATAGGTATTTAAGCAATTCTCCTACTCCTCTTTTTAAAATTAAAACTACAATCCATTTCTCACTTGCAAATAGATCTACTGTGGGTGAAGCAGGCTTTGGCATGGAAGTGACTACAATCCAGAGGCCAAAATTTTTATTACATGCTGTTTCACATTTTTTCCCCCTCTGGAGCAGATACACTATGAATCAAACCTTTAATCTGAGTGATTGATATGCCAGTTTATACCTTCTTTGCTTTGATCTGTCAGTCCCACCACAGAGCAAATTTGGCCTCGTATTTAAAACTTGGAAAACCCCAAGGTTATAACGTCTTCTTTTTCTTACTTCCCATTCTGAAATAGTTGACTTTTTTGTGGTTCCTTTGAGAAGTGTAGCCGCATCATCTTCCTTGAACTTTCTTTCTCTGTGTATTTAGACAACTAAAGACCACTACTTCAAGTTTTCTCTTATTATTACTTTGCAGCAAATCGCATGGTAGAGATCTTAGTAAATTCAACAAAATTGAGCATGCATTCAAAAAAATTGCAAGTGTGCATGACTTTTAAGTACCTGCTAAAGTCTCATTAAGCTCATGCCTGAACTAAAATCCACCTAAGTATTTTGTTGCACAGGGCCCTTTTGGATCAGATCCAACGCACATTGCAGCAAGTCAAAAATTCCCATTGACTTCAGTGGGCTCCCAGCCGATTCCTGGGAGGTATTGTGTGTGTGAAGCTCAGCACTTCTGCCAAACTTCAGTTCTTGCTCTGACATGTGTTCTTTAGCTTTTTTACACTGTCTCCTCACAGGAGAAAAATGTAAAACCTTCAGGCCTCCCTGAAAGGTCAGGGGAGCTTTTTCACCACTGCATTAAATGCACTCTGGTCAAAACTATGTTATTTAAAAACCATTTCTTTCATCCTATGGGGAAAAAAAAAGTAAAAAATTTCAGGTCTAATATATAATTTTAGGTCTGATAAATGTAATTGCAGCTTTATAATTTGCATTATAACTTTATATCATGTAAATTTATAGGTTACATTAGTATTTTTATACAAATATTCAGGATATTCATTACAAATAGCATATATATATATAAACATAAAATGCAAACTCACATTACTGCACATAATCACAATCTTCTAATGGCTAAAATAGTTAACAAAATATTTTTCTTTTTAAGAATTACAACTTTCATAGGTTTATATTCTGCTGTAAATTTTAAAATAGAAACCTTTGAAGTTCAGATTAAAACCAAATTTCTAACTGTTCAATTTTCCATAGAAGAAAAATTTGGGTTTTATTATGTCGACACCTTTTAGAGTATTTCAGATTATATAATCATCTTTACTTACTTCTCTTTCATTAAAAATACTTCTTCCTTATGTGTACAACCAGTCCCAGCAAACAAAACTCAACTTGCACAAATGAACTTTCAAGAGCACAATCCATCAGACATTAACCTTAGATGGGGGCTCACCGTTAATCATAGTGTAGCTCAGACTTCTAAATTTGAACTATGATTATTCTGTTAATTAGTGAGTATGAGTACACATGGCACTTTCATTTGGTTTGGCTGTTTGAAGCAATTTAGAAACACTAATAAATTCCTTCTAAAATAACCTTGCAGTTAAATAAATATACTTTGTATACAATGTGACAAGCTAAGATAAAGACGAGAGCTCTGGTTTCTGGTAACTGTGTTAATTTTGTAGCAGCTTTATTAAATATAAAAATTGAGGCTAAAATCTTAAGAAGTCTTAAGACCAATGAATGTCTGAAGTCTAATAAGCCATACTGGTCCAATGCAGCTGGAGAACTGGAGAACCAGTCAGTTGAATATGAAATTGAATAACAAGAATTGAAGAGAAAAGGAAAGAAAGAAAGAAAGAAAGAAAGAAAGAAAGAAAGAAAGAAAGAAAGAAAGAAAGAAAGAAAGAAAGAAAGAAAGAAAGAAAGAAAGAAAGAAAGAAAGAAAGAAAGAAAGAAAAGAGAAAAGAAAAGAGAAAAGAAAAAAGAAAAGAAAAGAAAAGAAAAGAAAAGAAAAGAAAAGAAAAGAAAAGAAAAGAAAAGAAAAGAAAAGAAAAGAAAAGAAAAGAAAAGAAAAGAAAAGAAAAGAAAAGAAAAGAAAAGAAAAGAAAAGAAAAAGTCTCTATGTACACAGTGAGCTATATCTGAAAGATGAAATGACTGAACTTTCTCCAAGGGAATTTAAGTCTCTCTGTGCCTGAGTAGTCACTGTACTGGCTTTGGATTGTCTTTCACCATAGCAAGGATTCAAAGTGCGTTTGTCTTGTAAAGAGAAAAATTTAAATTATTGTCAGTCATCTTTTTCAAACATTTTTCCTCCTCCAACTTCTCTGCCTGCCTTTTATTTATAGCAGTGATTCTTCCAAGTTGAAGAGAAAATCACAGAGAATATAATAATTTGAAAAATCAGCTGTTTATACAACTTTGAACTTGTCTTCTCCCACACAAAAATCAGAGGTGGTGTAACTAATTCTTGCAGTGTTTAGTACAAGTTGATGCCTTGTTCTGCAAGGACTTTGTTCTTCACTCATTATTAGTCAAAGCAAAAATTCCCTCACTTCCATTCAGAACAAGATTAGGAAATATGTTCTCTTTTCTTTCTCTGTTTTTTAACATGTGAAGCAGTTCTTGGTATGATAAATACAGATAAAATAGAGAGGTTATTGGAACAAGCAAGAGCAATGATTTCTTCTACTCAATAACAAAACCAACAGATTCATTGGGAGCTTTGTTCCCCAAAGAGAAGCTAGTCATATTCTTTCTGTCAAGATTTCAAAGTAGTTAAAAAGCAACCAAACAAACAGAAAACCAAAATCAAAACCAAAGTGGAGTAAGAAAGCCTTTAAAGCACATAAATCAGATCACCACTGTAGACCCTGCAGCATGGGGAAAGTGGGGTGCTGCTATGTAAGAGGAAAAGTGTAGATAACTTATTTAGACCATACTTGATGGATTCCTTAAAAGAAACAATGGTCAGGAGAGCTACAGAGTAAAGTAGAAGTCCTCAACAGAGATTCTGTAATTACAATATGTCAGTAGTGTCCACCTGCAGAAAATCATAGAACTATTGCAAAGAGAGAAGTGCCAGAAACTGCTGAGTCTATAAGTAAAGAGAGAAAATAATAGGAGAAAGCAGAGGAAGCCTCCACCCTTCAAGCTTTCCTGACCTCTTAAGTTTAGGTAGTGCTTTTAAATCCTCCCACTGAATGCTTCCCTGGTGCTTCTCTGGCAACTTACCCCTCTCACAGACTAAGTAAACCAACAGACAGTAATTTATACTTCTCTAATTCACATAATAACTCTTCATCGTCCCAAGATAATCCAAAACATTTTCTTTCTTAGTGGAGCATTAGCTTACGTTGTACAGATATCGACATAAAGGCAGCTTACCAAAATACCCAGTTGGAACAGCATTGTACACAGAGGTTTAATAAATTCCTATAGTTTTGGATAATTTAACAGAGTTGGTATTATTACAAGTACATGAAAACATAAGCCCTTAAGCTTTGCATTTTACCAGCATTATTTCTCCCCCTGTTTTATCAGCAGCTATACCAATGGTACAGCGGAGCAGCTACATCACCTTTTTTCCCCTCAAATGACACAGAGGGCCTAGTCAGAGTAGAATATTTGGCTGCGAGTCCTCTGGACTCTGAGAGGCAAGGGACCTGAGAGGAAAAGTGGGCTACATGAGTAACTAGAGCATGCCTGATCCCCAAAGATAATAATTCCAGCAGTTAATAATGAAAAGCACAGATATCTTCTCCAGGATGAGGCTGTGTTGTTTTCAGTTTGATTTTCCAGAATCGAAGTGAATAAGGCTGTCATTCTGTAATGCACACTACTTCTTTACCTGCTGCATTACTGCTAGCAGCTGAAGCCCAAATTAGGTGTGACTGCTTTAGACTGATTTCAAGTTTTGTTTTAGAGTGAGACCATTTTTTTAACCCTCTGTGTTGTTTTTCCCTTCATTAAAACTAGAGAATACATTTGAGAGCATCTACAGAATGCTTAAGGCTCTAAAATCTTAAAAATAGAGCTGATCCCATAAAAATAATATGTATTAGTAAAGCAGCTGCTAAGTGCTGCACAATAAGAAATCAATTATAATAAAAATATTTTCTCTCCCTAAATTTCCACTGCCTGCTTCAAGCCTCCAGCACCTCTTGGGAGCAGTTCTGATTACACTCCTAGGCAGTTGCTTTAAAACTAAGCAAACCAAGGGAAGAAAGTTTTGAAAAAATGTTTTGTCTTTGTCCCAAGGTAGAAAAATATCGCATTAAGCATAGAGTCATGATAGAGTGGGGATATCTGTGGTTGTCTGGATTACCAGCCATAGCATGTGGCTACACTTCACTGTACAAAATGGCTTGGCTATATGGAATGGGTGTACATAAATACACTGCCGTTTTTCTTCCATAGGGAAATCAACATATGAAACATATCTTGTAGTCCATGACTGGAAAATGCCAAAGTACATATTCCATAATTCTATTCATTTAATGAATAGAAATGGCATCAGTCCTGAACAGTTAGTGCAGATAATGAGCATTATGAGCTGTTGCAATCATTGTGATACCAAATACTTTACACATAGGAGAAGTTTGGAATACTTCCCTAAAAGAAAATTATGAGAACTAGAAATATTGAAATTTTCCAGAGGGGGAGAAAAAAGTAATTAAACCACAGTGTTATTTCATCTCTCTTAGATCTTTGTTAACCACATCAGGAAAAGAAAAAGGAGCTGTCTTCTCTTCATTAACCATGTTAAGCTTTGATACAATAGCTCAAGGAACATGGCTCTCCCCTCTAGTTATTCAGTAACAACTTACGACGATTCCAATTGTACATTCTGTGAGAAAACTCATGTTTCTTATTTGTAAAAGATAAAGCTGTTCAATAAAGATTAGGGACTTTGTGGGAGTATTATAAATAGGGATAGGCAAGTATGAAATCACTTCACGCCTACCTGTATCTGTAAAGTGATAAAACAGTGGAGAAAACCTGTGTGGTAACAGCATAAGCCATCCACTCTTTCAGATACCAGGTGAGAGGAATCTTTGGGAACCACCCATGAATAAACAGTCCAGACCTTGTGGAAGGGCATGGCTGATTGTTTAGCAATTCCAGTTTTTTCTTTTTGGAAAATATGCATCTTGCCTACATGCAGGTGTGCCTGTTGAAGAAATTTTTCCCTTTATTAAAAATTTCATTCTAATAGCTTTAACGATTATTTCAACAGAATAACTTTCCTGACAACATAATTTTCCTGACTAAAATCACAGGAAGTTGAATGTGTAGTCTGGTCCATAACTACACTGAAATGTGGAAAAATTTTGACAAACTAGGACAGGAAGCATGGGGGACATGTGAAATTTGTGGTGGTTTCCAAAAATCTTGATATAAAATCCAGAAGTTTACTCTGAAGCTTTAGTGTTGATAGATGCCAGAAGTCAAGATGCCAAAGTTCAGAGGGAGAAGAAGCCATGGAGTTTTCAACTGGAAAGAGTTTGAAAAAATTCTCAAAATTGTTAGTTCCTGGGTTTTAAATGGACCTAATTGCTCTGATGCATATGGCTGAGTCACTTATGAGCAGGTTCTTGTGCCCAGACTTGGCAGTGTGGAGATGCATGAGGACTCAAGAGAGTCTGGCCTAGCTTCAGTTTCTAATCTTGTTGCTCCCTCCCCACAACAAAAATGAAAGGCTTAGAAAATAATTTTCTCTTCAGGATAAAAAGAGGGAATTTAAAATTTTGTGGTTTCCCTTGTGCCTATCCCAGCTCTGAATTAACTCAGTACTAGTATATCTATGCACAGTCCAGCACAAAGGAAAAAGCACAGAACAGCAATGATTGCTCAGCTGTCAGCACTGTACATGAGGCAGGGATTTTCCAGGTCATTTTTATCCAGTTCATCACTACAATTTGCTGGTCCAATTCTGCCAAATCAGCAGAAGTGCTTCTTAAAAGAAAGCCTCACCCAGTTCTGCACAGGCAGCAGTCTAAGAGTCCGCAGGGTTACTGGCACTTTTCATCAGAGATCAGTTGTGAATTGCACTTTTAAATAAAGCACACAAAGATTAGAAAATTCTCACTACTGCTGGACATGCTCATATCCCCAAGGGGATTTATAGCGACTGATGATTTTGCCCAGTTGAAATAGCAACATTGTCCTTGCCTACAGCAGGCTGAGACATGAAGTGAAGAATGTATGAGGAGGCTTGTGACCAAAACACATGCTGTTGTTTCTCATTTGAGGAGTGATTGATGTACACAGGAAAATAAGTAAACAGTTTTGCCTATTAACAGCCTGGCAGAGAAAAGAATGGCTGGAACGAAACCATGGAAGAGGAGGGGAAAGTGAAGTAAAACTGAGAAATATTTTATTGCAGGCACTCACATAGCACTTTGAAAATCCAGGTAAGTGTACCTTGTACTGCCATTAGTCCTGCTGAAGGCAAGGCAGAATGAATTACTATTCCATGCAAGCAGTTCAGTCTAACTCTTATTCAGATGAAGGAAAACAGTGCTTACAGGGACAACCTTTGGTAATCACAGAACCATAGAAAACTTGAAAGACTTTGACTTTCAAAGTCTTTTAGGGCTTTCCATTTCCCTGCCCTAAGGGAGAAGCAACCATATCCATGTAAATCCTGTCAAAGAGTTCTTCTTGCCATCCTTAAGCTCCCTCAAGGTGGTTCCACGACCTCCCCAGATAACTAACTTACTGTCCTCCAAGACAAGTCTCTTCAGGAGGAAACTGGTGCATTTACATCCCAGGAGGAAGGAAGAGCAGCTGGAGGGCAAACAGGGTCAGTAAGTCCTGGTGAGCTAAAGGTGGACATCTCTTCTAACCCTCATGGTCAAGCCAGGCCTTGGAGCACACAAGACTGCCAGAGAAGCTGCTCATATAATGGCCTCACTGGCTTAATAGGACAATTGTTTTTAAAGAAAAATACTGAAACACTACACATCTGTCTGTATCTTCACAGTGATAAAACAGGAGAGAAAATCTACGTGGTACCAGGGTAAAGCATGTGATGGTCTTCAGGTACCAGGTGACCATTTTTGTTTTGTTCGTGGTTCAAAGGGCAAGGCTGTACATGAAGCCTTTTCAGAAGCACAGGAGCTCTCTGGAAGGCATGTGATACATACCATGTTCCTTTTAAAGGGTTGCTTTGGTCATTTTAGGAAAATCTGGCCTATTAACTAAAGCATGTACTGAGGAAAAGAAAGAGATCCTTGATGAAAAGGTTAGCCTGAAAGAGGAAGTAAATATCAACATAGGAGAGCTGAAGTGAAAGTAAAATTAAGAGCAGTGTGTGACTTTATCTGTGCTTTCTCATGCAGGAAAACTTCTCTGCTTTCTTTTTGCATACTGTGGCTAACCTGCAACCTGTGCTATCTAGACCAGACTGCCAGCTTGTATATTACCTCCACGCTCATTTAAAGAGTTGCTCTGAAAATCATTATCCTTGCCTTTCACACTGATTACAAACTTCTCATATCCCCTGGCGACTGACTCCTTCCTAAATGATTGTCTGACCTTGTAATGTCTTTTCAGTCGGCTTCTCTATCTACACATACCCTGTCACTGACTTGCCACAGATAGATTGATTCTTACTTTCAATGTCATCAAACTAATTCTGGGATTTTAAAACTGGACAGTAAGGTATAAAATCAATGGAAACAGCCATTCAAATAAAAGTTGCTCCCTTCAAAAATCCATATCTATGATGAAGCATTATGACTAGAATTGATTGCTATTGAATCTGATTAATAGTACCATTGGATCTGACAGTATCTCATGGCACCATCGCTAGAACAGGAAATTCACTGAAAATTAGCTCAGATCACGGTGTAGAATTTTTTCCACAGCTTCCATGCCATCCTCTTATCCTTATTGGAAATACTGCATGTATTCAGAGTGCTAGGCAAGAACTTGAACTTCACTGACATCACAGTACATTTCTTTTTACAGTTCTATATCCTGCTGTAGAAAGATTTTGCTTATGATGCTGAAAATTAAAAAAAAATTATGAAAAATTTGATGCATATTTTATTTCATTTTTCATTTAAAATCAGTCTCAGGAATATAAAAAACACACAAAAAAAATCTCTTTAAAGACATTTCAAATGTGATCTCTTCTCTAAAAATTATTGCAACAGTGGAAATGCCTTTCTGCCAAACTAGATGCTCCTCCAGTCATTACCAGTTTTGTTTTTTGCCTAAAAGTGATATTTGTTCTTGCAGTAGCTACATTTTTATATTCAGCTTCCTCCTCTACAACACTGTCTGAGACTCCATTCCTAAGGTGCTGCTCTTCTCAGGACACAGCCCCTGACTTTGTCAACTTGATTCTACCACAAAGTTAATTACCACTTTTATGTTTATACCAGCTCTCAACCTTTCAAACTCTTTTATTCTCTGGCCATTTTGATCAAGGAGCTGAACAGCTTTTATCCAAGTTTTCAAAATGCCGGCTGAGAGAAACAACCTCCAGTTCAGCATGCTAGAATGTATCAGCTACATTTACTTTTTGGGCACTTGGAAGAGAGGGAAACAACATACATTAAACCCCTCTGAAATCTTTTCCCAGTCCCTGCCATTGGTACTTACGGATCAAAAGCCAGAGCTAACACACAGAGATAGAGCCCAGTACCACAGAGCTAATCTGAATGTTAAAGGTCCATCTGATAGTTTGGGTCATCATCTGTTTAGATCTCCATTAATGTAAGAAACTTCATCCTGGCAGATTAAGCAAGAAAAATTGATATAAAATTGGGTCAGTTATAGCTAGAAAAAGTGGCAGTGCAGTGAGTAGTCTGGTCCAACATGTGTGTGATACAGCTAAGATAGAAAACCAAGATACAGTGAAAGGCAAAATTCAGGCCCAAGATAAGTGCAGCATGACACACCAGTTTAAATTTAACATTTTCCAGGAAGCATAAACCACTTCTCCCTAATAGCATTTATTTTTATTTTCATTTAATTTTCACATGCATATGTAGAAATATATTAATCTTTATGTTGTCCCCTAGGACTACCAGAAACTCTCTGAATCATTCATAAAACCTGACTACCTAAAGTCTTAAATAAATCCTTTAAATATGCCATTTCATAACTTGCATTACTTTCCTAATTAATATTCATGTACTGCTTCAATGCAAACCCAGATCTGTCTGTTATTAGCTTGTTACTAAGCTTAACAGTTTAATTCACTCATATCTGACCATTCAGTGCTGTATAATATAATGTGACATTCTATTGCTAATGCTTTTTTTTTTTTTTTTTTAGTCTTTATGGAATAATTGAAATAAAATTATTTTCATACAGTTCAGTGGACCTAAATCAATAATTTCTTTCAGCTGATGATCTGCCCTCCTATGTTCCAGGTTTTCTTTACTTAGCATGCAATGTGTGGCCAGACACCATTAGATTGTCCATTTACCATCCATCAACATTTATATTATAAAAGTATTTTATGAATATGTCCTTGAAAAACTGAATATCAGAAAACTATTCAATTATTTATTCTAGATGAAATGGTGGAAAATGTAGTTTTAGAGCTTCTTTTGCTGGGAAATGTTACTCAATTTTAATGGGATAGAAATTTTCTTTTGCAATGTAGTAATTATGAGACACTGTTGTTTGCCTTTTGAAAAAAAAAATACTAGCTTAAGAATGCTGTCTTTTATTTTAAAATTCAGAAAATGAAGTGCAGCTGACAAAGTTCAGATAATTGGGCAGCGCAGCAGAGCTTAAACCAACAATGTATTCAGAATACTGACATGTGATATCTTTTGAAATCTCCATAGGATCTTTTAGATTACAGTGAGCCATTGCAGAATCCTGGACTATTGCAGACTAAAGGCTTTATTCTTTCAGGCATGCACCAATTTCCAATACCATAATTATTTTTTCAGCTTCTCCTTTCCACTAGATCAATTAATATTCTACTTGGTAAACATAGAAGTCTTTCTGGACTGCCACCTCAGTCCAGAATCCTTCAAGTAATGTCAGAGCCCTATAAAAAATTCAAATCCAGAAAAAAATGTGATTTGTGGAGCATCAGTAGAGTCTGTCATTACTGTACACTGTTCTCATTAAGGCATAATAAACCTATCATTCGTAGAAAGCCAATAACACAAGGATGGGGAAAACGGGTGCTAAATGAGAGACACTGGAATAGATAGAACAAAAGACCAGCAGCTGTCCTCCTGCCACACTGGGTGCCTCTAGTAGCACTGCTTCTCAAGGGTGTGTGTAGCCAGTGATTAAAACATCTTCTACTTAAGCTTAAGGCTTAAAGCACTAACTCTAAATTTTTTCAGACCATTTTATGGCTAGGAAACTTACATTTTGGCTGCTGTGAGATTTGCCCCATTCCCAAAGTGAAAAGGCCGGCTAAGGGTGGGCCTTGTTTCAGAACAGGGTGGAACTGAATAAACTTTAAAAAAAATTAATCTACTACTTTTCGATCTCCTAACGTGAACAGCTCTGTATCTGTCCTTGAATTCAGCCCAGTACAATTTGTTTGATTTTCAAGAGAGACCAAATGTCAAACTTTACCAAGTGTTAATCTAAAATTACTGGCCAGCTGAACCAGCAGTGATGTTTAGCAAGCTCTGCATTCTGCAGCAACCTGATGACATTACAAAAAACAGACTGATAGGACTTGCAGGAAGATTTCTCTCTAACCTCAGCAGGAATATCCTGCAAAGCCTTTAAATTTTTGCTTAGTGAATGAAACAAACTTGTAACCCCATCAAGTCTGCATCTCACTTGAGTGAAAAATCTCAAAAAAAAATCATCTTGATCAAGCCAAGACGTCAAGAAGTTCAGTTAGCATCCTGATGCAATAGGAGGCTCAAAGAGATGTCAGACCTAAATTGTGGAAGGAAGACAAGCTAAAGGTAAAGACAATAAATTTAAACAGCCACGAAGGCAAGAGCTGAAATTAATATTTATTGCCTAGAGAAGTAAATATGCTAAAGGAGAGATAAGAATCCTGACAAGCTGAAAAGTCTTGGTGGTGGTGGCCTGTGGTGGCCAGCTAACATACAATAGTGTTGTCTCCAGGAAACAAAAGGATTGCGTCATGTGCTCTGTGTCCCAGCTTCTGTGGCCATGTTTTCAAAACATCCCCTCCTTTCCTCTTTCCCCAATAAACAACAAAAACAAACAAAAAGAAGTACCTCCTTCTGTTTACACTACTCTATAGCTAGATCTTGACCCCACCATGATAAATGCAGCAAGCAACGCTCTGCCAGTCATGGGGTAGACACATTTTCATAGCAGTGAAGGAAACCACAGGTACATTGCTCTTCCTTTTGCTGGCTATGTTTTTCCCACGGCTGGAGTGACATGGTTTCTAAATTTGACTGCCTAACAGCTGATATGCATTCATGTTACATGAAATATGGTGGGGAAGTTAAATATAAAACAGGATGTTATATATATATATATATATATAT
>NC_085046.1:77982708-78080911 GCF_963662255.1 Cinclus cinclus
TGCTCCTGAGGAAACCCTCCAGGTCCTTGCAGCTTTGCGTCTTCAGTACCTTCAGGGAGATTACACTGTGCACACCACCATACCAGAACTGGAGGAAGTCTATCCCTTGCAAAAGCTGAAGTCTAGGATTACACAGTCGACCAAAACATTTACTGCATCAGAGAAGGCCGAGAAGAAACGAGCCAGCTTTCTTGAAGGAACACTGCGGAGGAGTTTCCGCAGTGGCTCAGTCAGCAAACAGAAGGTTGAGGAGGATCAGATGTTAGACATGTGGGTCAAAGAGGAAATCTCAGCTTGCAGGACTAGTATTATTGACAAATGGAAAAAACTCCAGAGGATGAATCAGGAGCAGGCCATGGCAAAGTACATGGCTTTGATTAAGGAATGGCCTGGCTATGGTTCAACACTCTTTGACGTAGAGGTAAGACCATATGAACACTCAAACTACAGCTTACACTGTATAGGTGATGATTTCATTCCAGAGCAGTGAAACCATAAATACAGTATCACAATGCTCAGACAGCTGATGCAATAAACTTTGAGCTATTAAAAGCCTACTCCATTGGCAAGCACTGTAGCTATTTAAATCCACCAGTTAACCGTAAAACAGAGGGACAGAATGCTATTCTGACAGGTTACAAACAAGTATAGGAAGTATAAAGGGCTACGTTTAAAGAAGGACAAGCAATGCACACCTTTTGACAAATGGTTACAGACAAAAACATCAACAGTAAGTGTTGTGTGCTCCCACTGTTCCCCTTGCTGTTAATTTACTTTTTCTTATCTAGTGCAAAGAAGGGGGATTCCCACAGGAGTTGTGGCTTGGAGTCAGTGCTGATGCAGTTTCTGTCTACAAGCGTGGGGAAGGAAGGCCTCTGGAGGTGTTCCAATATGAACATATCTTGTCATTTGGTGCTCCACTTGCCAACACCTACAAGATCGTGGTGGATGAAAGAGAACTGCTTTTTGAAACTAGTGAGGTAAGAGTAAGGTAGTTTTGTTGTTGTGGTCTTCCTTTTCTGATAGCAAGGCTACTTAGCAATTCTTGAAGGGCTGGAAATGTTGGAGATTTGTTCAAGATCCCTGTAAAGCTAAAGGGAAGACAGAATGACATAGACAGAAGTGCTGGGTATTTTTATTTGTTTAGCTGCAAAAGGGTTTTGTTGAAAGCTTGACAGTTTTACACTGTTAAGTGTCCAAAGAAATTCATTCCTATACTGTTACCTTACCTTAAGAACTGTGCTCTTCATGCTCTTGGCAGGTGGTTGATGTTGCAAAGCTGATGAAAGCTTACATCAGTATGATCGTGAAAAAACGCTACAGCACCTCTCGATCTGTGAGTAGTCATGGAAGTCAGGGCAGCTCCAGGTGAAAATAAAACCAGTTCTACTGCACCCTAAATAGACTATATCACTCCTTGGCCTCAGTACGACCTGGGGACATTGATCACCTTTGTTGACAAGCAAACCAAGAACCAGAGCTTCAATGGAAAATATCTTCAATGTTTTAGAAAGACCACGGGGGGAAGGGGAAAATCAGCTGAAATTGTCACATACTACAACTGCTGACTCATTCAAAACTTTCCAAAGCATTATTACCTTCAGTTGATGTAACAAATGCCTTAAGACTCAATCCACTGCAATACAAGCAGTAATAAGTGCCTTACAATATTAAGCCTGACTTGCATTGACCTAAAATTGCTGATGAAAGTCAAGAGGATTTCCTTTGTCCTCTCAGAACACTGAAAACAAAGTTATATTCATGCTTTCTGCACTAATCTACTGGCCTGTATACAGGTGGGAAGGGGTAGGGAAGAAGAGCAAGGTATATTTTTTTGGAGCGCTGCTGGCAGCTTTCCTGATGGATGTGCCAACACTTTGTTTCCCCTTGCTTCCATGGATGTGCACACTGTGCATGCATATTTGAGCTGTCAGTAAAATTTGACAAATTTTATTCTGTGTTTCACAAGTCTTTTGAAGCAAAGGGAATAAGTATGTGCAATGGTGTAAACAGTCTTTCTGTACATTTTAATAGTTCAGAGTTATAGTTGTTACAATTGTATGGTTACTTTATAAGCAGTTTTATTAACAAGTAATTTCCAAAATTTTCATACATTGATTTTACTTTTGCAAATATGTATTACCCTATAAGTAGCAGAAGTCTGCATTCTGTATCTGCTGTATGATAAAGAGAGATGTAGCTGAGAATATTTATAGACTACCCTAATATGGAAATACAGTTATCAGTTCAGTTCTCCATAATGTCAGCTTGAGTTTTTAATGTTAATTTTTTTTTTAAAGACATCACTGTTTTATACTTCTGGCTGGACTCTTCAACCCAGACTGACTGCCAAAGGCCAGAGCCCTTCAGAGTTGACTAGAGAAGGCAACGTTATACAATGCAACTGCTTTAATATAGAGTTCTCTATTTTACCTGGTTGCCTGATAAAGGTTCTTGACAGTACCCTGTAAATAAATTGGGGAATATCGGCTAATAATAATTTGATTTTGGACTTTTATTTTTGTACAGAAATACTGTAATATAAGGCAAAACTTTGTTCAAAGGTATCTTTTTGTCCACAGCAAAAAAAAGAAAAAAAAAGAAACCTGAAAAACCTTACTGTTGTTAAAAACCTCAGCCTTTAAGGAATCATGCCTACTTACAGGGAAAAAAAGTCCAGCAATAAAGAAAATACATGTAATGTGCTAATGTGCTCTGTCTCTATTTCCTGCTGAGTCAGACTTGCAAGAAAATCCTAATTTCCTGTCTTCTCAGGAGGCAAACCTACAGCACAGGCTACATATGTGTGTGTGTGTGTGTGTGTGTGTGTGTGTGTGTGTGCGCGCGCTTTTACTTGGAAAGGTGCATGTGCTGTATGTTGTTCTGGGGCAGGTGCCCTTGTCCATGCAATGTGTCTTTACACACAAAGAGGGAAGGACTGCTGAGCAATATCATGCCACAGGAAATGTGCAAATGAAGCTTTTGCTATTTATGTAGCCCTGATGAAAAAGATGGCTTGTTTTTATTAGCCAGTCACATCGTGGCAGTGCAGCATGCACTGCCCTTATACTGTGCATAGCCTTTGTAGACTATAAGGCTTGCTCTGAGAAATCCTCCACCCTCCTCCCACTGCCAGATACTTCTAGTCACTCCATCTGTGACACCACCCCTCAGTCCCTAAAGACTTGCTAAATCACACTAGTAATTTCATATCCCCACCCTCCCAGAAAAGGTGAACTTAAATTAAGGAAGACAAGAAGAATGAAAGAAACTACAACTTCGGTATGTATAGTTACACACCCAGTATCTGAGACTGACTTTTTTTTCCCCTATATGCAAGTTGTTTAGAAAGAATTTAGCTGCTCCTAAAAAGGCATCCTTGGAATGGCACAATTTATGCTTTCAGCCAGCAAGCAAAGAAGTTTGATTTTGCCTGTGTGTAAACATGCTCAGAGAAGTCCATGCACATCATCATAATCAGTAACTGGTTAACAACTCAGGAATACACAAGATGACACTCTTGTAGAGGGTCACAGTCTTGAGAAGCAGACACCACTACTTGATTCATTTGCTTCCTGACTGACTTCTTAATGCTCTCAGCCATTGGGAGGGATGTTTGCTCTTGGTCAGTACACAGAAGTGCCTGTCACTACATCACTGTAATTAAGAGCTTCTCTTCTTCATTCATGCCAAGTCTATCAACCTGCCATGCAAATCTTAGTCCAATAACTGAGGCAAAGAGAAAAAATTTGTAATTGTTGATACTCAACAGATCAAATGCACAGATTATCAAAATAATTGCAACATAATAGACACACCTGAGTTTGGAACTGGAAATCCTACCCATGTGCTTGGAACTGACCCCAGTTGTGGAACTGGCACTCATTCCCTTTTGGAAGATGGTGGTTACCCCTGGTAGTTACACCAACTCTGTCAAAAACCTTCTGGGAGCACGCATTGGATTCCTGCAGCCTTGAGACTGCTGGACTGCACCTGGTGGAATACAGCCACACCAAGGAGAGCCCAGGAGCCCACCAGGCAGGCACCCTGCAAGAGCACAAGGCTGGGCAGAAACCATGCAGTGAGGCCTGGGAATAATGTCAGCTGCAATGGAAATAAAATTGTACAGCTTCATCTTAGCATCCCCTTAAGTCATCTAATTGTGGAATGGTTTGGGTTGGAAGGGACCTTAAAGATCATTTAGTTCCAATCCCCTTGCTGTGGGCAGGGACACCTTCCACTAGACCTGGTTGCTCAGGGCTCCATCCAGCCTGGCTTTGAACACTTCCAGATACAGGGCATCCACAGCTTCTCTGGGCAGCCTGTGCCAGTGCCTCACCACCCTCACAGTAAAGAATTTCTAATATCTAATCTAAACCTGCCCTTTTTCAAGGAATTTTGAAGCAATTACCCCTATCTCTATTATTACATGCCCTTAAAAAATCTGCTCCAGCTCTCTTGTAGGTACTGGAAGGCTGCTCTAAAGCCTCCCTGGAGTTCTAACCAGGTAGAACAATCCCAACTTTCCCGGGCTGTCTTCATAAAAGAGGTGCTCCATCCCTCTAATCATCTTTGTGGCTCTCCTCTGGACTTAGCTGGCCATACCTAAATTCCTCCTACATCTTCAGGCTTCTGTCTAGCACTTTCCCTGTGCCTTGTAATACAATACGACCATTTGTGAGGGTGCCAGAATTCTTAATAATTAGAGAAGCTATGCAGAGGAAATTGCTTCCCCTCAGAAGTGTTGCATCAGAAACCCAGGTTTCCAGCCCCACATTTCTGAGGCATTACATGTACTCACAGGTCTGCAACAGCTCAAATGCCCAACACAGGCACACTACAGCACTGCCAGTCATGCTGGCCCAAGTCCATTTTACAGAAACATGGCCAGAACAGTGTCTGCTTTTTCAGTGCTGACAGTCTTTCACACAGCATATGCACTACACATAATTTACAACTCTTTGAAGTACAAAAGGGTACCAACCACCTATGACAGCACTGTCCTCAATAAAATTAATTCTTTGTGCAGCCCAGCCCTATAACATCACTGCATTTCATTCCACAACCTCCCATAACATCGGAACACACACAAGGCCTTTGGTGCAATACAAAAAATCCCCATGCCACAACAGCCATGGGAAGCCAGCAGGAGAGGGCAGCAGTGATCCAAGGAAGTGAACTATACACCGAGTGGTTCCACTGTAGTATGAATTTACCTGGTCTTTATGAAGAAATTGGGGTTGGAGAGGGAACAGGGAGGAAGTCTTCTCATTATTCTTGCTCTCCACCTCTCACAAACAACTGTCCCAGGTTGCTCAAAGAATCACCAGCTAAAAGGCACCAGCCAAAGCAGGTTTAATATTAAAGTGAAAGCGTGACAAAATTTTTTTAAAGGTTTGCCCTACTGCTTACTAGATGGTTAAAGCAAACAGAGGAAAATTAGACTAAAATCAAAAACCAATCAACCTAAATCTAAAATCTAAAACTTACGTGGAGGCTGGGGGATGGAAAAAGGGTAAGAATAGGATAGGATAAGGATAAAAAGGATGAGGGAGAACCCACCTATTGAGTCACAAGGTTTAGAGTGGACCCCTTTTCCAAACTTAGTCCCAGAAGTGACCAGTGGTTTAGACCCAGAGATTTAAACCATGCTTAAGAGCACTAAATTGATAGCCTAATTCAAACAACAAAATATTCTACAGAATTTACCGCAAGCAGAGCTGTGGCTCACAGGCCTAACTTACTAATCTAACATATTTAAAAATCTAAGAGACCAGTATTCATAGTAAATTTTCTATGGCATATTCACACTTGCACACACACAGACCTAAAGGAGTATGTGCCTGTGAAAAATCCCCCTTGAGTTCAGCATGTGTTGGATGCCTTTGCATCTTTTCAAGTGGTGAAGGGTTGAAGCTCAGGCAGCAGAGGTATCACCCAAGGTCTGTCAGTGGCTCCAAATATAGCAAATTTGGGGCCTGAGAGGCCCCACTCAGAAAGAGGCTGCTAATTGCAGCCCACTGTGGTCCTGGAGAGTTCACAGGGTCCCACTTAGGACTAATGTTTATAGGTTTGCAAGAGAGCTGGCTTAAGTCATAGTAATTTTCCATCCTGGCAGCAATTCAGGTCAGTAATTTCTTTGAAAGTTTGATAACAAAAACATTGTTCCACTTGGGTTATTCAGGCAAGAAAAATAATTTTCTGAGGTGTTTGTAAAAAAGTAGGCGCTCATCAGACAACCCAAGTTCCTGGGAACAGTACTTCTGATGAGCTCAAGAGGAGTTTAGCCCAGGTGTTATTTCCTTTTTTCTTGCATAAAAGTTCTTGCATAAAAAATTTTCCTTTGCTCCCTGACACCCACACACACACATCTCCTTGGGCAGACAGGAATCACACTCCTGATATTTAGCAGCTGACAAACAATAAGGGGGATAGGAACAGAGACAGGGCCAGACTTGCCAGAGGTTTAGGAAAGGGGAGAACTGTAGTAACCAATCTAGTAGCAAAAGGAGGCTTAAGAGGAGATATTTAAATGAAGTACAAGCAGACAGAACCACAAACACTACACAGGACTATGGAGTATCCCTCTGGACCCCCACTGGAATATTAAATACTGTTAAATGCCTGTACACCAACCCGCAGTAGGGAAACGAGGAGGAGTGAGAGTGTGCAGTGACCTCACTGCAGTTACAGAGATGTGGTGGGATAGCACCCACCATGGAATGCTGCCATGAAGGGATACACATGGCTAAGGAGAGACAGACCAGGAAGGCACGGTGGTGGAGTTGCCCTCTCTGAGAGGCAACACTTGGAACTCTGTCTCAGGGTGGATGATGAGCGAGTCCAGAGCTTATGGGTCAGGATAAAAGTGCAGACAAGTCAGGCTGACACTCTGTGTGTTTGCTCCAGGTTCCCTGACTGGGAGGGCCAAGTGGGTTAGCCCTTCTACAGGTAATTACAGCAGCCTCAAAGTCACATGCCCTTGTTCATGTCAGGACTTCAACCACCCTGACATCCGCTGGAAAACTACACAGCAAAGCACAAACAGGCCAGGGGGGCCCTAGAAAGCTCTGATGACAACTTCCTGACACAGGTAGTGGAGGATCCACAAGGAATGGTGCACTGCTCAATTCAGAAACAAACAGGAAAGGAAAGCTTTTTTGGAGATGTGAAGGTTGGGTGCAGCCTTGGCTGTAGTCACAAGATTGTGGGGTTCAGTAACAGGTGAGGAGGAAGGGGGGCAGCAAGTAAGATTACATCCATGGACTTCAGAAGAGCTAACTTTAGCCACTACAGGGACGTTTTGGAAGAATCCCATAGGAACAGGCCTTGAAGGGAAAAGGGGTCCAAGAGAGCTGGTCAATATCCAAGGATCACTTCCTCCAGGCTCAAGAACAATGCATCCTGAGGAGCAAGAAATCATGGGAAGTATATACTAGATGGAAGTAGGGTCAGGTCACTTTGAATATGGAGAGGTTGTCAGAGTAAGCAGAAATAGGCAAGTAAAGCCAAGGCCCATCTGGAATTAAATCTGGCCAAGGATGTGGAGGAAAAGAAGGGCTTTTTCAAATACATCAATAACAAAAGGAAACCAAAGGATAATGTGGGACTGTTACTAAATGGAGGGGGTGTCCCTTGCTGAATGCCTTCTTTGTATCACTAACAAGACCAGCCCTCATGGATCTCTGACCCTGGAGACAAAGGCAGACTAACATCAGGAGAAGACGTGCCCTTAGTCAAGGAGGATTTGGTCAGAGAACACCTAGGCAAACCTGACATCACATAGTCCATCACAAGTCGATATGCCTTGATGAGATGCATCCATGAATCCTGAAGTGAGCAGGTGGACATCATATCAAGGCTGCTAGCAATCACCTTTGAAAGATCATGGAGATCAGGAGATGTACCTGAGGGCTGAAAGAAAGCAAATGTCAACCCAGTATTAAAAAAATAAATGGCAAGAAAGAGGACTCAAGGGACTGACCAGCCAGTCAGTCTCACTTCAATACACAGAAAGGTGATGGCATGTCTAATTCTGAAGTCATAAAACAAATCTGGGAGAAGTGACCAATACCCCAGAACACCATGCAGCCCTTCAGAAGGACGTTGGCAGGCTGCAGAGATGGACAAAAAACTCTCTGAAATTCAACAAGGGCAAATTCAGGGTCCTGCCCCTGGAGAATACCACCTTATGCACCAGGACAGGCTGGGACCTGACCTGCTGGAAAGCAGCTCTGTGGAGTAGGACCTGAGAATCCTGATGGACAACAAACTGTCCATGAGCCCACAGTGTGTCTTTATGACTAAGAAGGCCAATGGTATCCTGGGGTGCATTAGAAATAGCATTGCAGGTCGAGGGAGGTGATCCTGCATTTCTGCTTAGCCCTGGTGAATCCACTTCTGGAGTGCTGTGTCCAGTTCTGGGCTTCTCAGTACAAAACATAGAGCTCCTAAAGCAGGTCCAGCAGAGGGTGAAAAAGATGATTACAGGACTTGAGCATCTCTATCATGAGGAAACTGAGGGAACTGGGCCTGTTCAGCCTTGAGAAGAGAACTGAGGTGGAGTCTTATCAGTGTTGATAAGTGTCTGAAGGGAGAGTGTCAAGAGGATGGAGTTGGGCTTTTCTAAGTGCCAAGCAGTAGGACAAGAGGCAGAAACCTGATGCACAGGAAGCTCCACCTGAACATGAGGAAGGACTTCTTTATATGCAGGTGACTGTGCACTGGGGTAGATTGCCCAGAGAGGTTGTGGAGTCTCCCTCACTGGAGATATTCAAGAAGTGTCTGAACACAGTCCTGTGCCATCTAGGGAACATGGATGACTCTGCTTGAGCAGGGAGGTTGGACCAGATGACCCACTGTGGTCCCTTCCAACCTGACCCATTCTGTGACTGTGAAACATCCTCTCATTTGAATGCGTTAGAATTAAAAAACAGTAGGCTTGGATGAAATTCCATCTTCAAGTTCTGTTTTCTCAGTCATAAGGAAGGCTCTTGCATGCACTCTGCACAATTCCATATAAATAAGACTATCTATTCTGCATTGTGAAAGAAATTTCCCTTCTTTCTTACACCCTGCCTTCTAAGAGAATATTTCCCCATCCATGCTACAACATTCAGATGTCTAGGTACAGTGCCAGTGTCCAGTTTTCTCTACTTAGTCATTTACCTCTCTAGGAACTTCTCAGTTTACTAAACCTAACATTGCACCTAATGTTTTTAATTAGATCCCTCTTTCTACAAATAAAGCCAAAATGTCCAAACTTGCTGATTCACAGTAATTTTGATTCTTCCTCGATAATGGCAACTCCTGTATTAGCTTGCCTGCTTCAAAAACTCTAAACAAATGCTAGATTCAAAAAGGTTGCTGGCCTGCTTGGCCTGCTCTCACAAAAAGTTCACCAAAGAGTGGAACTAAACCTATAAAGTCATTATCAACTCTCCACCACATATAATCAAACAGGTAATGCCATCCAAGAGATTACAGGATACAATTAGCTCCAAAATTAGATCCATGAAAATCAATTATTCTTACTGATCTTCTACATGGTGTGATTACACAGACAAGAAGATCAGCATAGTTTGGCGTTAAACACCTATAAATTGTTGCATAAATATTTTATGAGATTGCCATACAGTACTATTTCTGGGCTAAAAATACTTTTTTAAGTGGCTTAACTGGCTTTGACCATAGTTGTTGACCCATACATTTTCTTCTGTAAACTCTGTTGTCCCAAGTCCTAAGCAGTTAAATCAGAAATACTATTCTTTCTAATAATTCAAGACATATAAATAATTATAATTGCTAAAATAAGTGTATATAACTGCTACATTAGCTCAATTCTATAAAACCTTGATTCAGAAAAGAATAACATTGCATTTGAGCTTATAATTTTTACTACCGTCCTTGCACACTTTTACCAAACAAAAAGAAATATCTGATGTGGGAGATATTAGAGATTCCTGATCATGAGCTCTATTACAAAAAAATATAAATTTGAGGCATTATTCTTCCACACATTAATTCATTGTTGAGTTCTACTCATTAAGCTTTAAAAGTACACAGGCATTAAGAAGCATAACCTCTAGCAGTGAGGGAAAAAAAGTCCCAAACACTAGCATTTTTGAATAAGAAGCAGCATCAACACTCATATATTTTTGTCACTTGTGTTAAATTTTTAATCTTATGCCGCCTGGTATTATGCACCTTGTATTGGGCTTGCATGGCAAGGTTCTGGTAGCAGCAAGGGGAAGAAAGGGGAACTGCAGGGGTGGTTTTGTGAAAAGCTGCCAGAAGCTTTCCCTATGTCTACAGAGCCAATGCCTGCCAGCTCCAACACAGACTTGCTGCTGGCCAAGGCCTAGCACATCAGTGATGGTGATAGCACCTCTGGGATAATACATGTAGGAAGGGGAAAAAAACTGCTGTGCAACAGCAGGTGGGAGACAGGAGTGAGAACATGAGGGAAAAACAACACTGCTGACACCAAGGTCAGTGCAGAGGGAAGGGAGGAGTTGCTCCAGTCACTGCAGCAGTGATATCCCTGCAGCCCATGGTGCAGCCCGTGGTGGGGCAGCTGTCCTTCCGCATCCTGAGAAGGTCCATGGGGGAGCAGAGATCCACCTGCAGCCAACTGAGGACCCCACACTGGAGCAGGTGGATGCCCAAATGAGGCTGTGACCTAGTGGAAAACCCACGCTGGACCAGCTTTAGTGGTAGGACTTGTGACCCCACAGAGGACCCACACTGGAGCAGTCTGCTCCTGAAGGGTTGCACCACATGAAAGGGACCCCTATGCTGGAGCAGGGGAAGAGTGTGAGGAATGCTCCCCCTGAGAAGGAAGGAGCAGCAGAGAAAATGCATGATGAACTCACTTGCAGCCGCCATGCCCTGCTCCCCTGAACCACTGTGGGGAGGAAGAGGATGAGAAATCAGGAGTAAAATTAAGCCTGGGAAGTATGGAGGTGTGGGGGAAAGGTGGTTGGAAGGTGGTTTTAAGATCTGGTTTTATTTCTCATTATTTGATTGGTAATTAAACTAATTTCCCAGAGCTGAATGTTTTGCCTATGACAGTAAGTGGTGAGTGATCTCTCCCTGTCCTTATCTTGACTGCCGAGCCTTTCATAATATTTTCTCTCCCCTTCCTAGCTGAGGAGGGGAGTTATGGAGTGGCTGTGTGGGCATCTGGCACAAAGCCATGGCCAAGCTACCACATAGTTTTAGTTTACAAGGTTAATCAGGTCCCATGTATTCCAGATGCCCAACAGATAAATATTTCAGTGGAACACAAGAGTATTTTGAAATGCAGAGACTTGTACATAAAATACTTTAAAGACATGTCACAGTCCTAATTGTATTTTGGATATCACAGGAGAACACTTAATGCACTTCTGTTCCATAGTTAAATATTATATTACAACTAAATAAAAGAACAAAGAGCTTGGGATGTAGTTTCAAACATATTCCTCAATAGAGACCTTAGGAATGTTGCAAAGACTAAGAGGGTGTGCATCAAAGGAGAAAACTGTTTGCCAATTATTAATTGGAAAGTTATTCTACACTTAAATGTTAACTAGGAAAGATATCAGAGTTTGGTGAAAAAACACAGGAGAAATTCCACAATAGCATACATGAAGCTTCAGGATGAAATAGGATTAATTGAAAGTGCATGATATGTATGTCACCTATGATACCAATCTTGATAGAATTTTGAGGGATCAAGGCAACTAAAGACTTTTAATGTTAACTACTCAATATTATAATAAAGCATATGAGTGGACACCTGAAGAAATATGATCTGTTGAGAAGAGACAGCATAGTTTCTATTTAATAAAGCTCTGCCCTAGAAGTCTGCTAAAGTTCTCTGACAGATATCTCAGTGAGGGCAGTCTGGTTTACCCCAGTTTCAAAAAGGGTTTTGGCAAAATTCATCACTTAAGGCTTACAAGAAGCTATGTATCTACATAAGTAGGCCTGATGTGGATGAATTACTGGCTAGAAGGTACGGAACAGACAGTAAGAGCAAACAATCCATTCCAAACAAAGGAAGGAGATAATTCCTGAGGTTTGGTAGATGCTCTATAATCTTCAACCTATTGAACAGTGAACTGGAAAATGACGAAGAGCAAGCTTAGAGTTTAGTGATGACATCAAGTTATTTAGGAAAGTCAGGATAAGTCCAGACTAAAAAAGCATGCATGACATTATGAAACTGAATAGTTGCCAATGAAATGGCAAATAAATTCCAAGTAGGTAAGAGAGGAAGGTGAGGTGAGGTGAGATGAGGGGGGAAGCCCAGTACTAGAATGAGCTGTATGGCAGGCTCTGAAGTGAACGTTAGCACTTAGGGACAAAATGGTGATGTTTCATTAGTTACAGAAAAAAGAAAAAAAAGAAAGCAGTCTTTAGAAATAATTACAAAAGCAAGCCAGCAAACCACAGCACAGTGTTATGAAACTATTCAAATCTGTGATCTGTTCCTAGTTCAAACAAATGCAGAGATGATGTGACTAGAACTACACATGAAAGTTATTTCTTGTTGAGAGATCTTATTTCAGTTATAGAACAGAAAAAAAATCAGGTAAAGCAAAGATGGATGTTCAAAGTCATACCTTATTAAGAGTGACTAAGACACAAGAGTGCTGCAATAGTAAGAGTGACTAGGACACAACTCCTCAGCCTCAAAGCAGAGACAAATAAGAAAGTGGGTACAACTGGGCAAAGAGTCAATAATCCTGCACTAATTATAGGTCACTAGTACGACAAGGGAAGCAATTCTTCCGCTCCTACCATTTGTGAGACTACATATGGAATACTTTGTCCAGTCTGGGACAACCCAAGACAAGACAGACACTGACATACTGGAAGGAGTCCAGAGAGCCCCTGGAAGGTCAGTGGCACACAGCTGATGACATAGAATGAAAGGTTGGGAGAGTCAGGTTCACTCACTCTGGAAGACAGAGGTTAACAGGGCTCTACTTACAGAGTACCTGATGTATGGTTATAGAAGGGATAGGGCCAGAGCCCTTCCCCACAAGGTGCAGAACCAAATTAGAGGAAATGGGTGAAGTAAGATATTTTGAATAGATAATAAGAAAATATTCTTCACAATGCATGTGGCCAGATGTTCCAACAGGTTGCCCAGAGTTTATTGCAGAATCGCCAGCTCTCATAGATGATCAGAGCTGATCTGGGCATGACATAGAGCAACACATCACAGCCAAGTAACGGGGTGCTGAGAGTATATGTGGGGAAAAAGGTCAGACCAAATGTCTTACAGGCATTCCTTCCAGACTAGCCTAGTCTCTGATCCTGTGATGGAATGAAGCTAATGGAAAACAAGCTTAAAAAATAGGGAATTCCACTCCATTTTGAGTTAGAATCCTCAGCTGAATTCAATACTTACTCTATGATGACATCAGCATTTTCAAACATATTTCAGAAGCATTAGAATGCTTTTATATTTGTAACTTCTTTGAAACAACCACTTACAAGGCTTTCCCCTTGGTTTTCATCCATCATTTACACTGTAGTCCCTAGCACCACACAGTCCCTAGTCTAATTCTGTGCATTACAGCTCACACATGCAACTGCTCACTGGTTGCTAGTCCTACTTTTTCCCAACCCAAACTCAAATTGCACATAAACCTTTTAAACCTGGCAGGCAAAACATCAAAGTACAGGAAGATCAAAGCCAGACAACCTGTTTACTACATTTTTTTTTTTTTCTGAAAAAACATCTGAACTTTCAATGGCTGGGAATGAAGCATCCATATCTTCTCTCCCGCTAATGTTTGTATCAGAGTGTTTTCAGTAAAATCATTCATATAAACTAAGCCCAAGAAAAATCACCGGTGAAAAAGGAGAACTGGCATCCATCAAGCACTCTTTTTTTTTTTTTTTCATTAGCTAAATTTAAAAACCTGTTCTGAAAGAGCTTTTCACTAATTTTTGTCCATATCCTTCATGGTAAATGTCAGGAAAGCAGAGGCCAATAATCTAGAATGGATGCAAGTTTAATCAAAACCCAAAAGAGTTCCCTTATTTGCAGTCTACCGTTTCCACTGAAACCTCACCTCATCCTCCCCCTCCCCAGATTCCATCCCTCCTTTTCTGAGGAGAGGGGGGGACTTTTTGAACACTGGTGATTGGAAGGAGTGTCGCAGAAGTTAAAAATTTGAGGCAGGGGCAACATACAATCATCCCCATGTTTCAAAAAAGAAGTGGAATATTAGTAAGGGAGGATTGCCTCAAACCTGCTATAGTTATAATCCTTAGGGCAGTGGGATTATATCGCCATTGTCCTACAGTTGCTTAAACCCAAATTTTAACACTAACCTATTCATTTGCTTTCCGAGTCCGATTATCCCATAGTCACTTTAAAAGTGCACAAGGAACATCTGACTCCTTCCCAGGCTTACCTATTAACTGTTTGGCGTTAGCTAGATTTGGATGCTGGACAGAACTGCCCACATTACTGAAATAACTGAATGCCAGCAAGGGAAAGTAAATTGCCGCTGGCTAAGCCGGGGATGGTTTTTGCAAGTTATGGACAGTGTTCACTAGAGCAGCAGCTTAGCAACGTGCAAAAAGGACCTGAAAAAAGGGTGAATATAGGAGAAGCTCTCTCATTTGTGCCCATCTGTCTACCTCCTTTTCCTTGCAAAAAGGCTGTTTTTACTCCCGAGGACTGTTAAGATTTCCTGTTAGGATTCCCTCTGCTCCCTCTCTTAAAACCAGGGAAGCAAACAACTACTCAGCCTAGGAAAGCATGAGATGCCCAAGTGACAGCGGGAGGAGTGCTCAGTAACAGTGAGCAGCTGCTTGCACACATAGGAGACAGCTGCCTGCTTTCCAGCACACGGAGAACACCGTGTTTTGACCAAGTCATTTTAGGACAAATTTTTATTCATCAGCACAAAACTGAAGCAAGAGAACAAAGTATTTCTCCAGCCTTGCTGCAACTACTTCCCTGTCATTTCCATGTGTGTTTCAGGTTACTAGAGGAGCCTGTGTCTTTCCTTTTGCTCTCTCAGACTTTCAGAGACAACACTTAATCACCTTTTAGCTGGACTTATTATTCAGGTAGGTCTGTCTGGCTGCAGGTTCTTAGACATAAGAGCATAGAAGTATGACTAATTAGCAAAAAACTAAAATGTCCTTTAGAAAAATGTTTATTGGCTATGTAGAATAACATTCTGTATGTTTCTTCTCAGGTGCTAGAGAGAGCATGTGGAATAAGAAAAACAGAGTAATTCCTTCCCAAGGTTATTTGGTGAAAACACACAGTAGACTTGCAATCCACAACCAATGTTACAACTTAATGCTGTAATTTTATTTTGTCTTCTTTTACCTCAGAGAAAAAAAAAAAGACACATTGACCTTCAAGTGGATGCGACTCGTTTTCCCATTAAAAAAACCCCACATTCTAACAGGGTAACTCAAGCTTGAAACAGATGTCAATTTCCAATCCAAAATTATTATTCTTGCTCTTGCAGTAATAATTTCTTTTACACACTTTACCCTGTGAAACATGTTCAATGATTCAAATTTTTGGTTCTTCTTTTTCAGCAACAGATGCTCAAGTGACAATTCTCATCAGGCATGCTCCCCAGAATTCAGATTCCCAGCAGTCACATCAGCTATTACACACATCACCAGCTTGAACCTAGAGCCACGCTTCCATCTGGAGCCTAGGGCTGGCCAGATAGGCAGTAATGCAAATGACAGGACAGCACGGTATAGATTTTAAGTATTTTTCTTGGATATTTAGGAAAAAAACGTAAGCCACCAAACTGCCATAGACTCCTTTGTGATCTGACAAGCTCCCAGCATTATGCAATGGCAACTTACTTCCATTTGGTTTTTTTAGCATTTTGGGGACTGGTATTCTAGAATCATGGAATCACAGAATGTCAAGGAGTTAGAATAGGCCTTAAAGATCATCTAATCTCACCTCTCCTGCCATGGGCAGGGATACCCCCCACTAAACCAAGCTGCTCAAGGCTTTGAATGCTGCCACGGTTGGGGAATCCACAAAATTCCTGGGCAACTGCTTCCAGTGTCTAACCACCCCCCACAGTAAAGAATTTCTTCTTAATGTCTAACCTAAATTTCTCCTCTTTCAGTTTGAACCCATTACCCCTTGTGCCATCACTGCAGTTCCTGACAAAGAGTTACTCTCCAGCTTCCCTGCAGGCTCCCTTCAGATACAGGAAAGCTGCTATGAGATCTGCACACAATCTCCTCTTATCCAAGCCGAGCAACCCCGATCTCCTCAGCCTGTCTTCGTAGGGAAGGTGCTCCAGTCCTCTTATCAACTTGGTGGCCCTCCCCTGGACGCGCTCCGACCGTGCTTGGCAGCGGCACATACACGCGACGAGGACATGAAGGACGATTCTCACTGGCAACATTTTCCGGTGAGCTCCACCTTCCCAAATACAGAACGCAACGGGGTTGCCCAGCTTTCCCCCAGCAGAGAACAGGGATACTCCCGCCGGTTTCTCCCGCACCCGGGGAAACTCTCTCCGCGGCCGGCGGGCCCGGGCCGGCCCGCCCGCTCCCGGCGCCTCCCCCGCCCGCCATCGCGGCCGCTCCGTCCCCGCCCGCCGGGCGCCGCCCCCGCCGCACCTGCGCGGAGGCGGGAGCGGGGTAACGCGGGGGCAGCGCCGCGCTCCGCCCCGGGCCCGCCCTCGCCCCCGCCACCGCCGCCCCGGCCCGGCCCAGCCCCAGCCCCAGCCCTAGCTCCAGCTCCAGCTCCGCCCGGCCGAGCCGCAGCCCGGCGGCCGCACCGAGCCATGGCGAGCGCGGCGGTGCCCGCGCAGCCTCGCCAACCGGAGGCCCCGCAGGAGCCAGGCGTGGCGGCGCCCGGGGACACGGAGCCGACGGAGGTGTCAGGCGGGACCGGGGCGGCGGCGGCGCTGGGAGAGACGGGGCTGGCCGTGGGCTGCTGCATCGCGGCGGCGCTGAGCTGGGAGCGACCCCTCCGCAGCCTGGGCGGCTTCATCTGCGCCAACCTGCTCTTCTGGTGAGCCCGCCGAGCCGGGGTGGGCGCCGGGGCCGGGGTCGGGACCGCCCCCGGGATGGGAAAGCCCCCGCCCGGCCCCCGCCGCCCCGCCCGAACCGGGCGTCTCCTCCCCCCGGCCCGCGCCTCCCTGGGCGCCCGCGAGGAGCGTGTTCCCCCTGCCCTTCTCTCCCGCCCGCCCCTCGGGGGGAGCTGGCCCGAGCCCCCAGCCGAGGAAGGTCCCGCTTCTCGCTTCACCTGCGCGTTCACGGCATTCCCTGCCCCCGCCGCCGCTCCGGGTCCGGCCGTGGCCCTGGCGCTGGGTGCATCTGCTTGGCCGGCTTCTTTCACCGTCGGTGTCTGCCCCAGCCCCGCGCACACACACGGCCTCTCCCCATATCCCGTGGCAGGATGCGTGATGGTGACGGTGGTGAGGAGTCTCACATGGAAGCTGAGCAGGGCGGCTGCAGGACGCCCCTCCCAGAACTCGCGTTTGTCACAGCCGAGATGAGCCGCGGGCCTGCATTTCTGTGCGGAGTTTTGAAACCTGCTGAAATCAGGTCCCGAGCCCATCGGCAGTGCTGTGCTGATGCCCTGGTCCAGTACTTCAGAGTTCACTTTGGGTATGTGTGCTTTTCCAAATCGGTGGCCTACTTAGTGGAGTCTTTGTGAAGTGGGCACAGCCGGAATGTTACTGCAGTGCACCAGTTCTCTTTTTGGACTAAGCTTGTTATAGTTGGAGACACTTCAGTTGAATAAACCCCAGAGAATGACATAGGCATGTGTTTATCGTTGTGTTTGTCAAGTCTCTTCTGTTAATTTCTGTAGGAATAAAGTTGTCTTTCTGTGTGAAACTTCTTCAGGGCTTTCCCGGGAACTTAGGTTTTGCCAGTGCCTATGTTTTTTTGCTTTCTGATCTAAAATGATGTTTTATGTCTGCTTGATCATGTAGAGCAATTGATAAATTAGTGCACTGTCTAATAATACTGCAAAGGCTCTTACGACCGACTAGTGTTTCCTTCGGCTGGAACTGCCTCCTTTCCTCCTAAATGAGCAAGAGGTAAACAACCAATGCTGTGGATTAATAGCAAACTCTCTTTTGTTCTCTATAACCCTAACAGTGTGATGTTTAAACATGAAATCCAAGTCAGAGAAAGAAACTTTTCTGGAGCTTTGTGCTGCACAAGAAAATATCTGCAAATATTTTCAAAATCATTTTATCCTTTTTGATCCCAGGAGCAGAGTGCATGTGACATCTAATTTAGGTTGACTTTTATTATCTGTCTTGCTCTTAGGTATCCATGGTACATCCTTTCATTGAGAAAGTGACATGGTTTTGCTCTCATGTTCTGTGTACTTCAGAGGTCACCTGTTCTTTCTGCCATTTGGAAGAGTCATAATGCTTTATGTTTCTTTTCAATGTGGCTCTGATAAAATTTTCAGCATCTAGCAGAATACATTTCCATGTCTCAAGCAATGGTAGCTGCTGGGCAACCCATTGGCTGTTATTTTCTGAGATTTGATCAAAAGCAAGGTATAAAATGCCTGCGTTATTCAATGCTTGTAGGAAGTCTCCTTTGGTAGTCTTACTTTCAGCTTATGTGACCAATATTTGAAGTTATTTTATCAAAATTTATCGCTCACTCTATTACTTTCAAGATGAGTTGGAACAGCAGAAGTCAGGGCACAGATTGCACATTTTAATTTGGTGGTATTTTACCTCAGAAAGAAACTCACTATCCTAGTGCCAGGGAGTTTGGAAAAGTGTCGATGGACTAAGAAATGTGTAGAAGCAGGAATGATGACCAGTAAACTTCTGTGGTTTGAGAGCACCAGGAAAGATCTTGTTAACAAACCTATGAAATCTGACACTGTGAAAATTAAACAATGATTTAAATCTGAGTTCACATTTCCCTGCTTTGGTATTGGAATTGCGAGTGTTTGCAGCACAGTGTTTGCTGCTTCTCCTCTTCTTGTTTGAGATCCAGCTGGTCAGCCTGGTTTGTGATGATTCAGACAGTCACTACTGCTTCAGCACTGGGAGCAAGTGTCCACCCCTGCTGCCTGGGAAGTCTCTCCTAACAGGGATTTGTGCTGGCTGGAGCCTGTAGGTAGAAGGAGCATTTCCTAGTTGGTGTTTCATGTGCCTCTTCTTTGTCGTGTGCCTGCAAGTATCCCTGCCCCACAGGGGGACTCCCAGTGCATTCAGTCTCTAATTAGGATCTTGGAGTTGAGAAGGAGACTTTTTCCCACTATACAGCAACAGCGCTGGTGGAAGGGAGAAAGGGGAGGTGAGGTTTAATTTTACGGTTTTTTGAATTCTGGAAAAGCAACACCAGGTCCTTCTATCCATTTAATTTTGTTAGGACTGTTTTTCTCATGATTAGTTTAGTTCTTGTATGTATACCCATCAAAATGCTTCCTGTGTAAACTGTTGTGGTAGGAGCTGCTGAGTGAACTGTTTCTTTGGTGTCACAGGATTCTTTAAAAAAATATATTCCATAGTTGCCTCTTTTGCGTTAAAAATCTCCTAGCCATTGTATTGTATATAAGGACAGTTACTACTAAAATACTGTTCTTGTAAGTACAAGAAATTTACTAACTTAATTCTGATTTCCTTGTTTGTCTTCTTTAAATATTCCTGACAGATAATTGTAGACCTTTTAACATGAGAGTAATAAAAGTAGACAAATCTGGCTGCCAAAAAAGCATTTTTCAGTTACCACATCCATTATTTTTTCACCATGAACAGCTGTAAGCCTCTTGCCCCAAATGAACCTGACTGAAAATCCATAAAATGAACAAGGTTTGTAGATATAAATTTATGTATATTATTTTGCACCTAACCATCTGAAATATTATTTAGATTCTTGTGCTGTGTGTAGTTTGAAGACTAAAGTCAAAATAACACAGGAAAAGAAGGTTGGTTTTTTCCCCCCTGTTTTACAGCCTTTTTACTGAAAAAGTGAGTGATTAGCCCGAGAACAGAGAAACTCTGTGCTGGTCCCAGAAGTTCACTCCAGGTGTTCTAAGTGTTAGGCTGTTGACTGATAACTTTCAGTCTTGGGCTTAATCTTAGCCAAATATTAACATTCAGTGCTAGATTTTTAAGCTAGCATTGTATCCTAATTATTATTTGCTGTTTGAATGGAATAGAGGGGACAGTGGCAGCTTTTTGTTCTCCCTGTCTGTAATATTAAATTTCTACAAGGTCAGAGGGACAAGTTTATTTTCAGTAGTTCTGTACTGTTCCAGGTGTTTTGTAGTTTGCATATATCTATTTCAAATATATGTCTTCTATCTGCAGATAAATGTTTCGAACCTAGGTACATTAATGTCTGCAAGGTAATCCCTATATACACCAGTTACATCTGTTCACCAATTGCCCAGTTTTCTGATTTCCCTAGGATTTTGTTGTGAAGGGAGGTAGCAGAAAGACTAAGATGTAATAGATCTTTCCTCTTTTCCCGTCTCCTTGTGGAACAAAGTTACTGCATTAACCTGTTTGCTGTTCTCTTCACCAGCCCAAATCCACATTTTTCTTTGAGGGTTTTAATATAACTTCTGACCCCGGAAGGTGTATTTGCATGTTACTGCAGGTGTGTTGTTACCAAAATTGCATGATGTTATTGTACCGGCCCAACAAAGTAACTGACCAACTCTGTAAAATGCAAGTATCAGTTCCTGATTTAGACAGGTGTGCAGGCCTAATTTGCCCTAAAAAATAGTCTTTTGTCACCATCTGTACCCGTATTTTTTGTTTGTTTGTTTGTTTGGTCTCAGACCGAGTGAATATTTCCATTGTCTGATAGAAACAATCGAGGGAAAACAATATTGCTTATATCTGAATTGCATCAGGTATAGATTGTGTATTTTCCAGACAGAAAATCAAATTGCTCTTTAAATGTTAGCAACAAAACACACATTCAGAGTTTAGCGACTTGGTGTATTTTGTTTTTAAGTATCCAGTTTATTTTAGGAGTTGTTATTGAAGTGTTTGTTTTGTTTTAAAGTATCCAGTTCAGTTTAAGATTTGTTCTTGAAGTGTCTCTTACTTGAAGTCTCTGCTTGGCAATGATAAAGTATACCACGGAGAGATTTCAAAGTACTTTTCATTTATTAATTTGTTTTTTCAATGTAAAAAAGCAATACTAAGTTAAGCATTTCTTTCATGTATTTGCACACAACTTGTAAATGCTACCACTACTATACCTTGATGGGCAGCTTGCCTATAAAGCAAGATTTCTGCCCAATTAGAGAGCAGTATGCTTGCATTTTTATTCTTTGTTACAAGAACGAAACTGACCTTTAAGACATGCAGCAGCCCTGTTTTATATATTTGTGGACTTTACGTTTTTGTTCACTATTGGCGCTGGCTGTGGCTATCACTGGGGATGTGGTCTAGGAGAACTACTCAGGACATTCTTGGTGACAAGATGTCAAGTGAGAATTGGAATGAAAGAAATCTTGGAAATCAAAACATAAAGAAAAATACAGGGAAGTTAAGTGAGTTGAAGTAAGGCAGGGTGTTGATACTCTGAGGTCAGTTTGTAGTATATTGGTCTTCAGATCAATTAATTAAATTTGTAATATCTTCCAAGTCAGGAGAACACATACGGATTTTTCCTTATAGCTAAGGAAAACTCACATGCTAAATATGATTTTGAATGTGGGAAATTTTGGCCTTTGGCTGTCTTTGTTGCAGGAAATCTTAGAGCTACATTCGTAGTTGTTTTGGGATTACTTTCCTGAAATCCAAAGTATTGAGATAGCACAAAAGTGAATACTCCTGCCTTAAATTCTATTAAGAGTTTGTGTCTCTGATCACTCAAGTAGGAATGGTAGAGTAGGTTAAGTATTGGCATTATTCTTTTGTAATGATAATACATTCATTGTCAGAAAAGAGAAGAAAATTCTGGCATGGACAGCTTTGAAATTCTCTTTGCATTCACTTGAATGGGTTTCTTGTATGGTTGCTAGTTTGTTTCTTCTAGTCTGATAGTTCTAACTTAATTTGCTGCCTTTTGGTAGGTCTTTGTAACTTATTGGTATTGAGATTTATTTTCTTACATCTAGCTGTAGTATAGCAAATTGCTGATATTTCTTCAAGCTTGAAAAATGTTTCTGGTTTGTTGTTTTTTGCTTCCTAGAAGGTGGTATTCCAAAACTACTCTTCCTCAAGTAAAGCTAAAATTCCAACCTCAGCACAAGTTGTGATATAATTTTAGGGCCTATTTGTTTTTACTCAGGCAGTTTTAGGTTTATGTTCACTTTTCCAGTACAAATTATGATAACTTTTGAAAGCTTTGGAGGTAGAAAAGTGGAACAGAAAGTTAAATTAATTTGATTTAGTTAGCAAATATAATTAAAAGCCATTAACAGCTTTTTAGTGACAGTTTGCATACTTTTGGCTGAGAGATTAGTTTACAGGAATGAACACTGACATTGTTTAAGAGCCAGACAATGTTACATAAAAACCTGGACAGCTGACAGCATTTTTCAACAAATAAGATGAAATCAGGATCAGTTAGAAAAGAAATCAAGTGGGGTAGTTGGGGAAAAGCAAGCATTACTAAACAATTTCAGATCAAATCTAGGATGAGAACTTCATGGAAGATGGAAATCCAGAACAAAGGAGAATAGAAAGGAAGTGCAGCATGGCTTGTGTTTATTCTGTCCTGCTGAAACATACATATGCTTTGTCTAAAGCAGTTGTTTGAAGAGAGAAATTATAATTTCTTTGTATAATGCTTAAAAATAATGAGACCTTTCAAATAGTAAGTAGAATTTTGAGAACAATGGGCGTTTTAGGGGGCTATGCTATGCTCCATGGTAGATGTTACAGGACTAATGAGAGCATTAAAGAAAAGGAGATTTAGGGCAGTATGGTAGAGGTGCTACTGCTCAAACTGCTGCTACTGTATGAGAAAATGGGATTAAGATTTCTTCTGTACTTTGCCAGAGCACAGGTTAATTAAGGTCATCTGGGCATTTGTCTGCAAAAACAAAGCAGCCAAGGTTATTTGATGTTATGTGCTTAAATCAAAATAATTTTTACTTGCATGGAAATATCATCCCCTGTTTTCACTGATGTAACAGTTGAATTTGATGTCACAGTAAACTCTGAAGGTATGTAGTTTAGGTCATTTAAACTTTCTCCTTCTCAATTGTTTTTTATGTGCCTGTCTGAATGGAACAGGTTGCAGTAAATCGATCCAAAAGCACAAATATTGAAACATGATTCTAACTGCTACGTTCCTCAAGAAGTTTCCTTGTAAACAGCATAAGATAATTTTGCCATGTGAAATTATTAACTTAATCCTATTTCCCAGACCATCAATATACTTCCAAATGTACCTGTTTATAAGCACATTTATCTTTGGTGATTAAATGCAAAGCATTGGAACGATTTTTCTAGTGTTTGTTTTTTTTTTTTTTCTTAGAGACTTAAACTATTTTTGGTTTTATTTAGACTTATTTTTAAGTTTAAGAGCTGGTTTCTTGAGTTGGGGTGGAGAAAGTACACTATTTGACTTCCTGTTCTATGTGTTAACTTAGCATTGTCCAGCCAATCTTTGCTTTTGCCCTGAAACCTGTGCACACACCTTCACCTTTCTGCAGATGGCTGTCAAAATAACAGTAATTTAAATTTCTGGGAGTCTGCTTCTTAAGACAAGAGGTTTATTTGTTATTCATTTTTTTGCCCCCCTGCTAAGTTCTAGAAGGCTTTCTAAAGAAACTGATTTTGTGTGTGCTTTCTGGCTGAATAAATACGATCCTAATCATTTCAATGAAACCTGACAAATAAGCTCTTTGAATAAAAGGTTGATAGTTGAGTTTTCTTTGTCTTAACAAAGAAAAAAAATTTAAAAAGTGATTCAAGTTTTAGAATAATAAGCATGCCTCTTCTGCTTGAGGGTTATTTTTTTTAAATTATTTGTTTGTTCTTATGTACCTAGTGAGAGAATTTTTAGATTTCTGGGTGCTATCCAATGGAACACTCTTTGCTAGCTGGCACATAGGTTACAAATCAGCTGCTTTTCAGTGCTTCATTTCACTCTGAAATATCTCAAGTACCTAAGTTTTTGGATGGAACTCTTATTTAAAGAAAATGTTGAAGTGAAAAATGTTGGTTCTTTCTAATTTATGTCTTTATGGAAGGATTTTCTCTACTAAATTAGACATGATCTAAAACACTTTTAATGTGCGTGTTTTTAAGAAGCATTCTATTACAACATTTCACAGGTTTTCAGCTAAACAGATATACAGCTTTCTAAGTTCAAGGTACCCAGAGTGCTGGTGTGCATATTTTTATATTTAATTAACATCAGATATGGAGTAAATGCTTATGAAATTCCTCTGTTTGACACATTATGCCTTTTGGAGGGGGTGGGGAGGATTTTTTAGACTGAATTTAAGTCTTTGTTCCTTCTAAAATTTTTGACAGCACATATGCAGATGTGCTTTTACATGTAATTCCTTCCCTTCAACACAGAATCTGTTGTACCATTTTTTGTGTATTTTTCAGACATATAGGTTGACAGTTAAATATGTTATAAATATAATAGTATTTTATCAAAATCTATTCTGTAAAGAGATTCTACCAAAAGAAGTATAACTTTTTGTATAACTAAAGTATAACTGCATGACTTACTCTGCCTTAAGTGAAAATCTACACTTTTTGTGTAGGAATTGGGAAGGGATTTTTGCACTATAATTCTTGAAAAGTTATCTAAATACTTTGGCTCAGGCCAGGTGTCTTGGTTTCTGCAGGGATGGAATTCTTTTTCTTCCTGGTACAGCATTGCAGCACTGTATTTTGGATTCAGTATGAGAACAAAGTTGATAATAAACTGATGTTTCAGTTATTGCTGAGCAGTGTTTACCCTAAGTCAAGGTCTTTCCAGTTTTCCATGCTCTGCCAGTGAGAAGGTGCACAAGAAGTCAGGAAGGAGCACAGCCAGGACAGCTGACCCAAGCTGGCTGAAGAGATATTCCAAACCACAGTGTGTTATGCCCAGCACACAAACTGGGAGGAGCTGGCCAGGAGCTACCCACTGGAAGGAGTAGCTGATGGGGTTGGGCTGATCACCGGTCAGCAGGTGATAAGCAGTGGTATTGTGCATCACTGATCTTGGATTTTGTTCCTCTCTTTTTTTGTTGTATCACATTTCATTTTTTATTGTTACTCTTATTAACTTTATTTAAATTGTTAAAGTGTTCTTAAGCCCCAGCTTTTACTTCTTTCTGTTCTCCTTCCCATCTCATCAGAATGAGAGAAAGGTGAGAAACCTTAATTGCCAGCTACTGTTATACCCCAACAGCGAGGTGTACTAAAGGAGCAATAGGAAAAATACAGGATTACTGAGTTCTGATTTCCAACATTTTGAATAGTTGAGGCTTGGATTTCCGTATTTGTAGATACAGCATTTTGATATTTACAGAGGCTTAGTATGGAAATCATTTATATAGAAGAGCAATTCACATAAAAGTTGTGCATTTTGTAGGCCTAAAAACCAGGGTTCGCAAACCTGCTTTGGAGTGGTTTTTCAGTTAGGAGAGTCTAAGCATTAAATTGCCTGTAAATAAAATAGAGTTGAATATATATTTTTCCTTCTTGATTAAAAGAAGGGCAAACAAGATTATTGACCGAGTGAACGGTAAAGGTACAAGCTACCTTTACCAGGTGTTTCCAAAACATTGTTCAGGCAATGTACTTCATGCTGTAATTAGAAGAAAACAAGTCCCCTTACCCAGAACTCTTGCTTGAGATGGTCATCAGAATTGATTGCAGCCAGATAGGTGTTGATGGCTCCAGCAGTAAGCATGGAAGAATGGTCTACATTCAGCTCCAAGCAGGAAACAGTAACCACCAGGAAACCATTATTACCACATCTTTTCCTTACTCAAATGCCTTCACTGTAGATGTTTGTCTGAAACAGTGTTACGTCGTCCCCCTGTAAGAGCAAAATACACACAGCTTTGAAATTGGCAGATTAGTATTCTCAGAATGTGCTAGAAATATTTTCTGTGCTCAGGGGAGGGCCATGCTTGCTTATCAGTGTCTGACTGGGAGAAGACCAGTTCTATGGAAAGCTTTGGCTGAAAGGTGTCAGTAAATTTTCACCTAAACATTTGATGAGGAAACAGTTATATACCTGCCTGCGCTCTTTAGAACTCCACAGAATTACTCTGAAGATTTTGGCCCCTGGTTTTAAGATGTAAGTATGAGTTTGTGGAAAACAGAACTGAAGGCCACAAGTCACTCATGCAGCCAATAAATGTGTCATAAAAACTGATGGTAAAGCAAAGCTCTATGCCCACATCTGTGTTATTGACAGCTTTCATTTATTTATGTGATTTTCTCTGGAATTCCTCTAAGGAGAGATGGTTATTAAAAATGTATCTGCTAAGGCTTTCCAGAAATAACTAGCACTGGCTGCTGATAATTTAAATATTTTAATTTTTGATTAAATGTTATGTTTTGTGTTATGTTTTGTATTTACAAAGTGCAATTCATCCATAGTTGTAGAATGTGTTGTAAAAAACCGAAAACCTTAACAGCTGAAATGAAAGAATCAAATTAATTTATTTAACATTTGAAACAATTTGGTAGGTCTGTGCCTTCCCTGTATCTCATGTTACAATTAAAAATAGCTTTTGTAATGCCCCACAAGTTTTTATTATGTTTACTGACTGCAATACTGTATGATATTGTTAACCTTCATAATTTCTTAGCTGGCTCATGACACTTGAATAACTTTGTACAATCTAGCTTGTGCAGTTAATTGTCCCAGGTGCTCTGAGACAATTCTGGTGCACTGTGAGATGCCTGCTTTTTGATACAACAACTTGACAGTATTGACATATGACCATTCCATATGATAAAGAACTGGAGAAAAGAAGGAGAAGGTATCTTAGGCTACTTTTCCATATTTAGGTTTACCATCATGCAGCTGAAGAATTTACATTTTTAATTGTGCAAGTTGTCAAGTTTTGATTCTTACTTGTGCAGTTTAGAATCATTTCATCGTCATATACAGCTTCAGTATAAGCAGGCCCAGAAACAGAAACTGTTGGGCCTCTCTCTATGTTCTAAGGTCAACATCTTACTGAAAAATATTTGCCAACCACTTCTACTAGCCCAAAATAGTCACAGAATGAAAATACCATTCAGGTTGGTAGGAGCTTTGTGAGGTCTCTAATATGACTTGCAGCTCAAAATAAGATCAGTACTTAATTCAGATCAGATTGCTCAGGGTTTTGTCTTCACAGACGTCAAGGTTGGACATTGCACAATCTTTGTGGGCAACCACTGTTTAATTATCCATTGGTATAACTCCTGTTTCAGTTTACAAAAATATAACTCCTGTTTCTCAGTCTTCCACAGTGGAATTGAGTAGCAGGCTTGACTCCTTCACACTTGCATTCTTTCAACAAAGAAGAACAGAGGTTGGAAGGACAACCAGAGATCAGTTGTCAAATGTGCTCAGGTTGGAGCACATTGGTTGGGTTCTTACACAATAAAGCTTTTGAAAGTCCTACTCCATAGTGGTCTGCCACCTGCTTAGCTCCTCCAGTAGCTCTTTCACTTGAGTGCTCTGGACATCCTTCACAGTGAGGCCACTGTTGCCATCAGTGCAGGGGGCAGGCATTCCTTGCACCCTCAAAGGTAGGTAGGTGGCTGTGTCCCAGCCTTGGGGCTGTGTCTGAGTGAGGGCCTTTCCTGTTCAGGGACTGCCTGTTCAGCCAGGGATGGGGACGGAGTCCTGGGTGCCTCATGACTGGGGTTTTTTTGCAGTCCTGCACTACCTACAGCAGAATTTCTTGTCCCTTTGTTGTGCAAGCTGACCTGTTAATTGCTGTAGTTATCTGGAATGCATCAATCTGTACATTGTTTTAACCTTTGCTTTCTTAACCCCTCCCCCATTCCCCCCAAAAAAACATTCAAGGGGGAAACAAGTCTTAGTTATGTCTCTAGTAATGTTTTTTACTTGCACACCACTTGTAGAAGAAATTAAACAATTTGAACTTCAGTCTGTTTTGTTTATTACTTTAAAAAGAGAGCATGTTCAGTAAGCTTTTCTTACATAGCATTCTTCAGTGCAGTATATGAATATTTCATTGTGGAGCCTTTTATTTTTTTCATATGTGTGTGTTAGAAATGCTTGAGAGCACAGTCTATATTTTCTTTTTTTTTTTTTAAGAAGGGGAAAAATGCCCTTTATTAATAAGCACAAGTACCACAGAAACTGTTATTCCAGTTGCTGTGCACAGTGTTGATAATTCCTAGAAGAATTCTGAATCCTGACAGTGGTAGTAACATAATAATTGGTTTTCATATCCTTGCATGTTGAACTAACTGTTTGATAAGCTTATGATAGATGTATGCCAAAAAAGTACAAGGGGACCTTATCAGCTTTTCACCAGGAAGGGCTTCAAGGACACAGATCTCTGACATATTGTCTCACAAACAGTTTTTCTATCTGTGTTGCTCTGGCACCTGAGAGCTGACACAAGCTGGATGAATGAATGCACAAGGGATGGTCTTTCTTGCAAATATCACAGTCTAGATAAAAAGCTGGTAGTGTTAAGGCATGGGAGGTTCAGTCAGAACAATTCAAAGCTTTCCAAAAAAATGAAGAGTCCCTGTTTGGTGACTACATTAGCTGCTTCAACTAGATTACAGTTTTTTTCCTCAAATACTGGAGCAGGAATACTGCAGTATCAAGAAGGTGGAATAGCATATGACTTGGAAACTCCCATCTTTCAGAGAGGATGCTACCTTGTTAATCCTTGTTTGCTAATCCTGGTTCGCATTAGTGCAGTTGTTTTTAACAGCAGGTGACAGCTGTGATTGCAGTGAAACTAACAGTATGGTTTAGTGGTGAGCATAAAGTAGGTCAAACATGTTCTGTGCATTTTTTGAAAGACACACTAAGCCTTCTTAGTAAGCATCTGATCTTGTCTTGAAAACTAATAAGATGTGCGTATACGTACACACATGCACACACTTGTATATCAAATTTTGTATTGGTGTACGTATTTGAGACCAAATGCAAAGAACAAAGAGTCGCAGATGGTAATTGCTAAGTCAGGGCATTCTGTGTCATTCTGTAAACATTCATGCACAAGCACCATGAAGACCATATAGAATGGACATGGTACTAAGCCCAAACGATTTGAAGGTCTGCATTTGTTAGAAACTTCTGCTGCCTAGAAGTTGGAGAAAAAATTCTTCACTTGATTTTTTTATACAGCATCACGTGTCAAACTTAACACTTACACGCAGTCAAAGATTGTTAATGCTTAATAATATTACCAGGAAAAATAGTAGGACAACATGCAAAGCTGTTACAAGTTTTGATTTAGTGAGCTATGATTGGGCAGTTTTGATAGAGGTTGCATTGTAATAGTTTTTCTCTATACTTCTCTGCTGATTTTCTTGAGCTGTCTGAATTATACAAATATGCTGATTTTATAAATATATTTTATATAATAGTCTTAAAATTCTCTACAGATACAAAAACCATTTGTACTTGGATAAAACCTTCAGAGTGAGCTTTGTATTTGTGTTGGAATTCATATACTGGTCTGCTCAAGGTGATTGGTATTACAAGTTTGTGTTAAATGTGAAAATTAGTGGCATGGACATTTTCTTTAATGCAGTCTTTCTTTTTGAGGTTTTCAAGGAATACTGGAGCAGTTTGCTACTACAGCAGTATGTCTTGATCTCGTTAGAAATATTGTGAAGTTGATTTTCTTTCTAAAAAAACCCAAGTGTGCTCAAAGGGTGCCTCTAGGCTTCCTGCAGTGGCTACATTTGCAATTTTCACTCCCCTTCTCCCTCTTTCTTGCAGAAAACCTCTGCAGCAGAAACTCATTGGATAGCAGCCCTGTTTTCAAATCTGAGAGGTTTCTTGAAATCATCCCAGTTTTGTACGATTTTGTTTCTGTTGGTATTCTCATTTGATCCAGGGCCTTGGACAGTGGCTTCTTACTGGTTTTGGCTAAGCTCAACTTTTTAAAGTTAATTGCTTTTACTTGGAAAAAATAACTTGTTCTCTGTTTCTATTCAGAACTCTGATTTAAAGTGCTCAAAAACAGCTATTAAAATACCTTAGCTTTTTTATTTATTTAGTTGAATTTTAATTCTTTTTACTTCACACCCCCTTTTTTTTTTTTCTTTTGTGAGTTAGGATATTTACCAGTAAAACAGATAGAAGAGCTAATCTGCAAACACACCTGGATAGCAAAGTCAGCAGTGCATGAGATTATAATTCATACTTTCTGAGTCTAGGTCTGTTTGACTTGAATAGACATGTTCTAAAAAATTATGTAATTAAAACCAAAATTCATGAAAGCTTGTTATGAAGACAAGTTTTAGTGTTATGCTCATTTTTGTGTTTGAAGCAATGATTTGTATGAAAATCTTGCTTAAACATAGGTTCTGTAGGGAACAAAAGAAAATTTTTAACCTTTTTTTGGTGCATTGTGCCAAGACAATTAATTTTAATGAGACCACAGTTAAAGTAGTATTTTCTGTGCAATGATTAAAATATTTTCTTTTTTTTTATTTTCTCTATGCGTAAAAAAATGTATGGACAAAAATCTACTACAAACTCAGTGTTTAATCTTTGTATCTTTGAATGTCATGCTCAGACCTCTCAATACTTGCTTCTCATGGAAAGGTTGTGGGGAGAAACGGAATTCAATTATTGCAATCTGAGTCTATTTCTTCCTATTTATTTTCGGTATTAGTAGCAGCTGTCAGTGTTTGCATGCTTCCAATGAGTTTTAAAGTATTCAACCTTTATTTCTTCTTGACATTGTAGGTTTGTTGCATTGACCCCTTGGAGAGTGTATCATCTGACTTCTCTTGTAATACTTGGAGTGTTAATTTTTCAGATAATGAAGGATTTGGTGTTCTCAAAGCTAAAAGGTAAGTTTACTGATAGAGTTTTGTGCTTAAACACCCAATTTGGAGCATGCTAATTCATTACTAAAACCGGGTCAATATTATGATTATTGTAAAAGTATCAGCTAATTTTAGAGAGTGATAGTAGATCTGTGATGGTCTATTTTCAATGAAGTTTTGCTGTATTTTATAGGGAGGGAGATTTGTTTTAGCCTTTAGATGAGTGTAATTGTAAGGAGTGGACAGTCATACTTGTTTCTTAACTGCTAGGTCTGAAAAATGCATCTTTTCTAAAATACAGAGTTTTCATAAACATTCATACTTCTTCCAACATTAATGATATAATTTTTTGAAATTTAGGGACATCCAATATAAATCAGTGGAATTTGTAAATAGATAGAGAAATTACCTATCTTAGCACAGTTGTAGTAAGAAGTAAGCAATATTTTCTTTTTACTTTGTAAAGCATTTAGTTTCCAGAGTGTAAAAAGTCTTATGTGAATTATGAATAATTTTGAAAGGGATTTTGAGTTTGTTTGCTGTTCTGGTTTGTTGGAGGTTTTTTGGTTTGGTGGTTTTTTTTGTTTGTTTGTCTGTTTTTTTCTTTTTTTTTTCAATTCCTGCCCTGTACTTTATTACCATCTTGAAAATTCTTTGACAAAATGTTCATCCTAAGTTTTAATTTTCATTGCCATTAGGGGTTTTTTTCCCCAAGATACTTATTTTGCCTTTTGCTTGTTATTAAGTCCCATGCAAAGTGTTTTATTAAAAAAACATCTGAACATAGTACAAAAGTAAGAAATAGATGTCAGAGAAGCATGGTTTTCCTTTTTAATGTAATAATATGTAATTTCTGACTACTAAAGCCCATTATTCCCTGCTAAATTACAGCAGGTATTTTCTACCTATTCTGAAGGATGATTTACTGGCGTTCCCTTTTCTGGGAGTCTTGGTTACCATTATATTTCCTGCTTGAGTATTACATGCCCAGGGGCCAACTTATAAAGCTAAGCAGAATTTGATTTTTTAAGCTCTGTGCTGCATAAATCACCACAAACATTGAATACCTTGCTAGCTGGTAGGCAATGATTTAGGTAAATTCACTCATACCTGTAAATAATATTTTTGTAGTGACCAAATCCACGATGTACCACTCTCCTGTTTGTATGATTATTTAACCATTCATTTTAGAGATGAGGCTAGGAAAACCTGTGTTTCCTAGTTTATAAAATAACTATTTGCTGTAGTCAACTCATTTATTGTACTATTTTCTTTGATGCCATTGTAGATATAGTTCAAGAAAAATCAGGCTCTCAAAGTAATGCTGTAGGAGTCTCGTGGTAATGAATAGAAATCAGTGAAGTGCCACTCCAAAAACCAGAAAATATTTCGGTATAACACATCTGTGTCGCTGCTTCACGCTTCCAGTCAGCCACTAGATGGCATGACTATTACAGATTCATGAGGAATGTAAAGTGGTTGGCAGCTGTCAAAGTAAAGGGTATGCTGATGTAAAAGTTATGTAGATTATCATCTTCATGACATCATTCCATGTGGAAATGTAGCCATAGAAGTTTTTGACTTTTTCCATTTAGATTTTAACTGTATGTTAATTTACAGAAAGCATTTCAAGAACGTTTACTGTAAGATAAAGATAACATAGCTTTCCTGTTTTACTGATACAGAGAATTCCTTGGTCATTTTGTCCCAGTTCTGAACGTGTTCTATGAATAAAAATTATTTCTGACTTAGTGCATTGTGTTTCATCTTACATTCCTACAATTGCAGGTGCGCAGCTTTGGAGGGCCATCACTAGCAAGTAGGTATTTTATTTTTAATGCATGGTTATTTATTCCTTTATTTTTTATGGTTGGCCTTGAATTTTTTTTTAAAGTCTGTTTTCCTCTAATTAATTGCTGAATTATTTTGATCTGAAAATACTCTCTAAGTTTATTACTGCTTGTTCATAGCTTTTAACAAATTCTTTCTTCTGATTTGAGTTATGTGAAAGTATAGAGTAATATATCAGAATAGTTCTAGAAATGCTTTTTCTTACACTAGGATTATCATGTTTTGTGTTTTCTGAGAACGAGTGCTTTCTTTGAAAAGTGGAATAATACTGTGTTGGTCAAGAAGGTAACTTTTAGAACTTCATTATACCAGTACTGCTGACTGAAAGTAGGTAAGCTTGCTGGGGTTTCTCTTTAAATCAACACAAGTAATTGATCGTTGCAACTGCCAATAAATACTAGTTGATAGCCATATGAATAGAAATTAATAATTCTGAAGCCAGTTGACATGTCATTGACCTATCTTAGGCAAATGTTTATGTTATGTTAGTGCAGAGTATATAATTTTTTTTTAATTTGTGGCCAGGACAAGGTTAGTTTTTGCCAGAAAGGGCATGTAGCCAGAAGGGGCATGGCCAGGACCCAGAGGTTATTCTCTACCACCTCTCATTTTCCAGGGATGGGGGCAGGAGTCACTTGCAGGTCAAGTAGTGTGGCAGCAGGATCAGGTGTGGTTGGAGTTTTACACATGGTGTATGAATCATTCACCTGCCACATATACTCTGATATTGTTGCTATTGCTGTTTGTTGTTGTTTCTAGTTGGTGTTGCCCATAAATTTTTCTTATTTCAGTCCATGATCTTTGCCTTTTTGTCTCCAGTTCTCCTGTCCAGCCCTCCACAGGAGAAGGGGTGATGGGGGAGTGAGCAAGCAGTGTATGGTTTGGAGTGTTTCAGTGGGAGCACTGAACTGGGGAGCACCATTCCTTAAGCATGGCAGCAGTATAAGCAATGTCTAAATGATTTGCAGATAATCCATTTTCAGAAAAAAAGGTTTCATATTTAAAGCATTGTTCTTCTAAGCAGACCACCAGGATTTATTATACATACATCTGACATAATTTGAAAGCATAACCACTGGTACACTATTGTATTATAGCCTGACAGTGAAGAAACAGTAATGCAGAGTTAAAAAAGGGAAGATGCCAGGTTTTGTTTTCCTTCTAGAGACAGATACCAGTGTTATAGAAATTACAGAAAGTAGTTCAGATGTGCAGCTCCTGTTCAGTTTCATACCTCTAAACTTCCACAGGTATGAAATCTCGTCAGACTTTCCTATAAGCATGATATGAAGCAATGTGGAATTGATGACAGCTTAGTTCATTAACTGAGCAGAGTAAAATGCTTCTTTTGTTATAGCTTTTGCTACTTTGTGTATCTGTGTAGAGTGGCAGTTCTTCAAAAATTTTAATTGAGAAGCTATTGCTGTGGTACAGTTGATTAGTGTGATTTATGTTTCATCTCTTCCACCTGTAAATTTACAGAAAATTTACTGTCTTCTGGGGTTTTGAATCTGAATTTACCTGTCTGTTCACATTTGAGAAGAGGAAGGCAAAGAAAGTCAAATTACTTGTGAAGTTGAAGGAAACATAGGTTTTTTGAATGTCTTTTGTTTCCACAAAAAATAATTCTGCAGTCTGATACTTTTTTTTTCTCTTACTCCCCAGTTCATCAGGTCTCCAAACCAGAATATTTGATTTTAATGAAAAGACTATAAACAGTACTTTAAATAACTTGGATTCAGGTTTTCAGTTGTTCAGAACCCTGGACTTGATTTGCTGTTCTGTGGGGAAACAATGCAGAGAGTGGAAAAGAGAATTTGATGAGCTCACCATAGCTCATGCCCTTGGGTAATATAATACAAGCATTGTATGTGTCCATTTAGCCCAGCATCTGCTCTATGAAGGGATCCAGCCAGGAGAAACATGACCTTGGGTAATGTCCTGCATTAAAGCAGATAAGCTTGCAAGGTTCTCCTGGTGTACTTTCTCTGCAGCTTCCAGTTGAACCTTACCCCTACCACACCCCCTCAAGTTGTTCTTGGTGGACCTTCTGTGAGTTAGTCTCATTGCTTTTGTTCTTACAAACTGCTGCTGTTGGCAACATCCTGTAGCACAGAGATCCACAGCTGAACCACGTGCTTTGTGAACAGTCATCTGTTTGTTTACTGCTCTATAATAGTTTGTAACTCTTCTCACATTTTTTTCTTGTTTGAAGAAATACTGGGCAATTATTCTCCATTAGTATTCTCCAGCAAGCTGTGACTTTTATAAACTTCTGTCCTGTCCTGTTTTCTTTCAGTTCATGACTGCTTAATTTTTCCCAAAATAGAGGTTTTCTGAGTTTTGATGTCTTCATTGTACTTTGCTGCACTTTTCTTCCATATCTGTGCTCTTTTTTGCTGGGGGGACAGAATTACAAATAGCATTCAGCATCCAAGAAGATTCTTGGATTATATGTTGTCCCTCCCTTCTTTTCATGACAAATCCTAACACGTGATAGGGTTTTTTTTAAACCTCTACTGAACTCTGAGATGATGTTTTCATGGATACATAATCACTTCAAGGTAATGTCCTAGTTAAGTAATAGTAGTAGTAGTAAAGATCAGCTTAAAGCCAATGTGACTTTAAAAGTTTCTGGAGCTTTTTTTCTCTTTTAATTTCTTCACATTTCATCTGCCTTTTTGCAAGAAATCATGTGGTACTTGATTAAATTCTGCTGTTCCTTGAAACTGGTCTCTGTCTTTACCAGAGTAGTTCCTCTCATTTCTCATGGCTTCTCAGGCTCCATAAAAGCATTTGATGAGGGACCTTGTTGAAAGCCTTCTCAGAAATTCAGGTGATTTTTTATGAACATGAATGTTCATCTAAAAGCAGGTTCACTTTTTGAAAGGGCAGAAGGTTTGTGATAGGATGTCCTTTACAGCTTACATTAGGACAGGCATGCATGTCCTTTGTTAGTTTTCCTGACAGTTTGCACAGAGCGGAGATGAGTGTTTAGTGGCTTGCAATTCTCTGGCTCTTGCGTACCTTCCCTAAAAATAGATATTGCTTTGGACACTTCATAGTCCTGTGCCTTAAGGCAGCTTTAAGAGACGCTGTTTGACATAAATGAAATTTCAACTGTTGCACCCAACCTTTCATTTATATCCTTTATACTTTCACACAAAGACTTTGCATTTGATTGCACTGTGGGTAGGTTTTTCTTTTTCTGAGTGCTACTGTAAATGTGCCTGTTAATTGTGTTGAAATTGAAAGAACTTCTGTAAGATGTTGAGGTTGGGTGCATGGTTCCTTTCCATTTTACTCAAAATTGGATATGAAAAACTGTTTTCATGTTATCATATATAAGAGCAAGACGTGCCAAGTGTATCTGCATATCCAGCAGAGAATCACCTGCTCTTAAGTAGCTTACACAGAAAAAATGTAGTAGATCTGTGATACTTTCAGTGAGAGACAATTCCTATTCTAATAAATGTGTGCATGATTTTTCTTTGGCATCATGGCCCTACAGCCCTGCATCCATAGTTTATAACTGCCTTAAGGACTGTGCAGAATGACTGTGTGCAGGCAGGAAAGGATTTCTGGTCTCTGCCAACTTTGAAATTCCTTTTGGATTGTTTTGGCAAGTGCTAGTTGGCATCTGTGAAAAATGTTCTAAGAGCTATTTTAGTGGTTTAACTGCAGAACTGACCAATTCTAGTGCCTGGCAGAATTGCCACACACAGTTTGGTTTATCAAATCAGATATAGCTAGAAAGTACCAAAAATTATCAGAACAGGCTCATTTCCTGCCCTACTTTTTTGTTATGCGGTTCTGGTTTTGAAAATTAATATCAAAGTCAGTCACTGTGACAGTAGGATGTTTCATAAATGGTGCCACTGATTTCTGATGAGTTTTATAGTGAAATGATAACCTTCTGGTAGTTGGAGGGTGAATTACCAACTGTGACTGTTCTGAAACTTGCATTTTTTCAACATTGATGTGCATTGTGTATTTAGTCTGCTGGGTGTACATTCCAAGTGTCAGAGATTGAAGTACTTCAATGAAAATGCTGTTAATTTGTGGCACTTGTTCTTGATCCTCCTTCGTCTTCATTGAGCGCTGCTGACTAGTCAAAGCAAGCACAGCCTCACTTTTTTCATTGCCATAACTTAAATATAAAATGCTTGTTGTCTCACTGTAAAATGTGTCTTTGTAAGAAGACCTGTGATTGTTTTTCTACTGGAGTAATTTAGTACCATTTTAAGTTAAAAATTTCAAACTGAAGATAAGCTGAACCTTAGGGAAAAAGCACCTTTTTTTTCCTAATCTGGTTCTGTTTCTGAGGAACTGCTGTACTGGTGCCTTGCTTATTTTGAAAAATGGGTGACAGCTGTTAAAGGAGCACTGGAAAAGATTACTTGTTAAATTACTCTTCCTAGTTATAAAGCTGTTTTATTTCTCCCTATCCTAGTGAGATTTCTGTGAAATCTGATGCTTCTCTTGTCAGTAGATGTATTAGAATATCCACAGGAATTGTAGCACACCTTCATTTCTTGAGTGGTCAAACTTAAGAAGGTCAAATTAACATTAACACAAAATTATTCTTTTATAGCAAGCCTAAAAAAAAGCCCCTAGTTGACAGCTTGAGAAGGGACTAAGCCACAGTCCTTTTAAATAGCCATCAGAGAGTGACTGAACAGAATAAGCCAGAAAGAAAGGAGTTAATGCTCTGAAGATCAGCAGCTCTGCATAGCTTGTTTTCAGTCTGCTGTTATGTTTTGTTATTTTCTCAAACCAAAGCTACTGACTTCTGGGAGGAGCCTTGCCTGACCAGTGGTGGTGTTAAGTTCCCTGCTGCACTAATGGCTGCTTCAGCCACACAGACTGCAGTATGCATGTACCGCTTACTACTGATGTCTTGGGTTTTAGCTTTTATATTTTTCAGAATCTCTGCTGCTTAGTGTGTAACTCTGAAACTTTGTGTTAGTGAGGTCTCTTTACAGGGTAGTTAGACAAAATAATTCCTTTCTAGCTAGAGAATCAAGGACAACTAGTACCCAAAAAGCATAAACAACAGTGAGGGAAAGGGGTCAAGCCAGGGGACAGAGACTTCATAGCCTGGGCCTGTGGTTGGATAATTGACTCCACTATGTAGATGAACCAAAACTTATAAAAGTGTAAAGACTCATGACCAGGATCCATCTTGGATTTGATTTGGGTGTAACCCCAGCTGGGCTCTTGCACTGCCCAAGGTGTATCCTTTCAGTAAATACCTATTGTATCCCTTTTGCTCTGTCTAGTCTCTGTTCCAGGTCAGCCTTTCCAGGCAACACTCTATTATTATACATTGAATGTTTTAGATGTAATCATTTGGGCTGTGAAAATAAATCCTGAAGGAGTCCTCCTGGGCTTGTAGGTTGAAAGAAAGGTTATTTACTATTCCCAAAGCGCATGTTCTCCTCTGCTCCCAAGAGGAAGGTAAAATAAGCGAGTGCAGCACCATGAACAGCATGTCTCATCCACTGCTGCTCATATGATCATGTCAATGAAGGTTTGGAATTCTGTAAGAAGAAACAGTAACATTTCAAAGAGAAAAATGACACTTCTTGGTCCAAGCTTTTAACTGGCAGCTGTCTTTATTGAAGTACTTTAGGACTTGATGTTAAAAACCATGGGTTAATATTGAAGCACTCTTGAAGCTGGGTAGTTAGCTAACTGGGGTATTTCTGAAGTAGCAGCCTTCACTGATGGAAGGTTACAAACAGACACACAGAGATTATTTTCTAAGCCAAAGACATTCCTCTTCTTCACCACCTCTCTCCTCCAGTCCCTTCTTTGTGGATTCTTTTTATGAGAGTTAGCTGTGGTGATACTTGTGGACTCTCAGAGCTGCCCACTTCTAGGCAACAATACTGTTTGGTAGGTAACAACATCCATTACTGGGTCAGCTGATGTGACAGAACAGATTCAAATTAAGGTTTTTTTCAGACCTGAATTCATCTTTTGAGCTACACTGATTTCACACTTGCATCAATCCAGCTCATAGACATTTGTATGCATTACAGTGGTCAGTGTGTTCTGAAGAACAATATTCTGTGCTAGCACCAATCAGAGCTTGACAGACTTCACATAATGTGTGGCTATTGGGCTTTTTTCCAAGAAGAAGAAGAAAAAAATCTTTTGAACCTAATCATAACTCTATAATGCACTTGTGCAAGATTATTCTTAATATGTCATAGAGAGCAATGAAAAAAACCTCTTCTCGTGTTGTCCCAAAATATAAATGAGACAGTTGCCCCTTTCATCTAGTTACCATGCTTTGTTTATTGTATCAGAGGCTTTACATACCTTTAATTTGCATATGTTTTGCCTGATGGGTTTGCTTCAGGCGATCTGCGAGTCATGTGCTTAAATATTTCTGACGTAGTCTGCTTAGTCTGATTTCATGATCAGTGGAGAAAGATTTGAAATACTTCATGAGATGTATATCCTGATCTATGTCTTCCCCAAAAAAATGTCTGTAGGCTGGTCAGGTATGCTGTGTCTTAATGGTGACTGTTTGTTTTCCTTGAATATATTAAGGAAGCCTAAGGTGGTGAGACAATGAGGGCATTTACAACCCTTGTGTCATTGCTCCCTGTCCATCTGAAGGCCTGTCTGCTTTGGAGATGCCATTGACTGCTACTCGTGGTTACAATAAGAAGCTGACTCTTGCCACAACACATGGGAATACCAATCCACAGCAGTTACAACGGGAACTTTATTTACCTCTTTATGTACGAAAAGTTTCTCCGAAATGAGTCTCAGGCACAGTATGATTGTGTATTCAGATCACTCTTGAGACACCAAGGATATGCTGCTTCACTGTATCTCAAAATAAAAGTCCTGTCCTTCAGGATGTTGCAAAGAGATTTCTTTGCAGATGAGTGGATTAGGAAATAAGAGGTCTTCTTCCATTAGGAACTCCAACAAGATTAAGGCTGTAGCAGAACTGTTCCTGTTCTGTACTTGTTAATCCATTTCCTTGATGTAATAGATAGGAACAAAGGTAATGTAAGCCAAGGGTAGTCATGTGGGCCAGTCAGAGCTAAAACACAGCTACATCAGTTCCAGTTTCTGTTGCGCAGTCTCTTTGTCTTGTTTGGGTCATCCAGACAGGATCCATTCCTCACACAGCCCTACGTAACTACACAGTCTGGTTACAGACTGAAGAAAATACTTCCTGTAGACCTACAGCAAGGCAGAGGGCAGAATATTGTCTAACAGATAAATAGATACAAATAGGCTCCAGAGAGCAAATATTTGCTTCTTCAGTTATTTCAGTGTAATCTGAAGGCATCTGAGGTACTCAAAGACTTTCAGCCTTGGTATTTCATAGCAGTTGCTATTGTGTTCATTTTGGCTCATATCTTCCTATGAGTTTGTTTTGGAAGATATATGTGGCTGGTTAACATACCCCAAACAATTCTGCTTCAAATAAGATTCCTCCAGATGTTCTTAGTATATCACAGTGTATTGCAGTCCCTCAGGAAGTGGATGCATACTTGTGGAAAGCAAATGAAAATTGAGTTTTATTTGCAGCCTAAACCCATACTTTTTCAGTAGCCACTGTACTGTTCAAATACCAGATTGTAATTGTTCTTTGTTTTATATAATGTGTTGACAAAAGTCAGGCAGCAATATGTGTGGTGGGGGCTTTTCCTTAAGGCACTTTACTCATAAATGATCAAACCTAAAGCAGATTGCAGAAAGATTTGTCTACATTGCAAAAACCTCTCAATGCTTCAATTTTTAATTTTTTTTTAATATTTTGTGACCTTATTCCTGCTTTCTGTCTAGTTATTTCCAAATCATTAGCTACCTTTTCAAGTAATGTATTCTGCTGGGTTTGTTTGTGTCCTGGTTTGAAAGACAGGTGTTTGCCAAGGAAAGCAGAAGCTTCCCCTTGGACTGAAAAAAAATGTGATTCTTCCGATTATTATAATTTTGGAATTAAGAGAGCTCTCAGGCAAAGATATGGGGGTAGGAATAACAGTTCTTTACTAGTATATCTAACAAGACAAACAAGAACAACAACAGCTATGAAATTACCCACAAACAGAACAGTAACTCAGTCCCAGTGTTTTTTGGCTGCAGGCACCTTTTCCCTGAGCTGCAGTTCCCGGTGCTGGGGGCGGGCGGGTCCCGCAGAGCCCCAGGAGGGCTGGGGGTGATGGCAGCGCTGTCCCAGGGGGAGAGAGAAATGGAGAGAGATGGAGAGAGAGCCCTCCACTCACGGTGTGGGCCCTGGTGCTCAGCAGAGTGCTGGATGGTGGTAGTTCACAGCGAGAAGGCAGCCGGGCAGGGTCCGATGGTGGTTTCCCGACGCTGGGATGGGACAGAGAGGCAGGAGGCGGCGATCGTCCTTCTCATCCGAACTCCGCGGGGGGAAATGGGCCGAGGCCCAGCCTTCCGCTTCCTCTTCTGGCTGTTTGAATCTCGCGGGGTTCCCTCTTCCCTTCCGTCCCCTCCTCCTTTTCACCAGGGCCCAGTCAACAGGTATCTTAGCATGACAATGGGGAAAATTCCACAGAGGGAAAAAGGGAGAGAACTAACCCTCAACATTATCCACCCCAAATTTTCCCCTACCATCATGCCAAATCAAATTAAAATCTTCAAATTATAGACATCCATACAGTTACAGATACAGGCACAGTATTGTAGGTAGTTCACCCTAAAACAAGGTCTCCTTGGGGTATGCATCTGGTCTTTCCATCCCTTTGCATCACCCACCAGGTACAACCTGGCCCTTGAGCAAAGACCACCCCTCGAATTGGATTGTCTTTGCTGGAGGCAGGGTTAACCCAAACAGTTTTTCCTAGCATACCTCTCATATGCACCACTGGAACCTTGTCCCCATCTGGTGTTCTCAAGGGCTCAGACTGGGCAGGGCCTGCTCGATTAGTGGAACCTCGGGTGTTCACTAACCATGTGGCCTTTGGTAGATTAATCTCCCAGTTTTTGAAAGTCCCTCCACCCAGTGCTTTCAAGGTGGTTTTAAGCAGCCCATTGCACCGTTCCACTTTCCCAGCCGCTGGTGCGTGATAAGGAATGTGGTACACCCACTCGATGCCGTGTTCTCTGGCCCAGGTGTTTATGAGGCTGTTCTTGAAATGAGTCCCATTGTCTGACTCAGTTCTCTCAGGGGTACCATGTCTCCAAAGGACTTGTTTTTCCAGGCCCAGGATGGTGTTGCGGGCAGTGGCATGAGGCACAGGGTAGGTCTCCAACCATCCAGTGGTGGCTTCCACCATGGTCAGCACGTAGCGCTTGCCTTGGCGTGTCTGAGGCAGTGTGATGTAGTCAATCTGCCAGGCCTCCCCATACTTATATTTGGACCACCGCCCCCCATACCAGAGGGGCTTCACTCCCTTGGCTTGCTTGATGGCAGCACACGTCTCACAGTCATGGATAACCTGGGAAATACTGTCCATGGTGAGATCCACCCCTCGGTCTCGCGCCCACTTATAGGTAGCATCTCTGCCTTGGTGACCTGAGGCATCGTGAGCCCATCGAGCCAGGAACAACTCTCCCTTGTGTTGCCAGTCTAAGTCTATCTGTGACACCTCTATCCTTGCAGCCTGATCTACTTGCTCATTGTGTTGGTGCTCCTCATTAGCCCGACTCTTGGGGACATGGGCATCTACATGACGGACCTTTACGGGTAGCTTCTCTACCCGACTGGCAATGTCTTTCCACTCATCAGCAGCCCAGACTGGTTTTCCCCTACGTTGCCAGTTAGCTTTTTTCCATCTTTCCAGCCAGCCCCACAGAGCATTGGCTACCATCCATGAATCAGTGTAAAGGTAAAGCTTTGGCCACTTCTCTCTTTCAGCAATGTCCAGGGTCAGCTGAACAGCTTTGAGTTCAGCAAGTTGACTTGATCCACCTTCTCCTTCAGTACCTTGTGCAACTTGTCGTGTGGGGCTCCATACGGCTGCTTTCCATTTCTGGTTCATCCCCACGATGTGACAGGAACCGTCAGTGAAAAGAGCATAGCGAGTTTCATCTGCTGGCAGTTGGTTGTATGGCGGGGCTTCATCAGCCCGGGTCACTTGTTCTTGCTCCTCTTCATCGGCAAGACCAAAATTTTCACCTTCTGGCCAGTTTGTAATTATTTCCAAAATCCCAGGGCGATTTGGGTTTCCGATACGGGCGCGCTGTGTGATGAGGGCAATCCACTTGCTCCATGTGGCATCGGTGGTGTGGTGGGTAGAGGGGACCTTCCCTTTAAACATCCACCCCAGCACTGGTAGTCGGGGTGCCAGGAGGAGCTGTGCTTCTGTGCCAATCACCTCTGAGGCAGCTTGAACTCCTTCATAAGCAGCCAAGATCTCCTTCTCTGTTGGGGTGTAGTTGGCTTCAGACCCTCTGTAACTTCGGCTCCAGAATCCCAGAGGTCGGCCTCGGGTCTCACCAGGTACCTTCTGCCAAAGGCTCCAGGATAAGCCCTTGTTCCCGGCTCCAGAGTAGAGCACATTCTTCACCTCTGGTCCCGTCCTGACTGGGCCGAGGGCTACAGCATGAGCGATCTCCTGCTTGATCTGGGCAAAGGCTTGCTGCTGCTCAGGGCCCCAGTGGAATTCGTTCTTCTTCCGGGTGACCAGGTAGAGAGGGCTCACGATCTGGCTGTACTCAGGAATGTGCATTCTCCAAAAAGCCTATGGCACCTAGGAAAGCTTGTGTTTCCTTCTTGTTGGTTGGTGGAGACATCGCGGTGATCTTATTGATGACCTCAGTGGGGATTTGGCGCCGCCCGTCTTGCCACTTTACTCCCAGGAACTGGATCTCTCGGGCAGGACCTTTGACTTTGCTCCTCTTGATGGCAAAACCGGCTCTCAGCAGAATCTGGATGATCTTCTCTCCTTTCTCAAATACTTCCATTGCCGTGTTCCCCCACACAATGATGTCATCAATGTATTGCAGATGTTCTGGAGCTTCACCCTTTTCCAGTGCAGCCTGGATCAGTCCATGGCAGATGGTGGGGCTGTGTTTCCACCCCTGGGGCAGTCGGTTCCAGGTGTACTGCACGCCCCTCCAGGTGAAAGCAAACTGAGGCCTGCACTCTGCTGCCAGAGGAATGGAGAAAAATGCATTGGCAATGTCAATGGTGGCATACCATTTTGCTGCCTTGGACTCCAGCTCGTACTGGAGTTCCAGCATGTCCAGCACGGCAGCGCTCAGCGGTGGAGTCACTTCATTCAATGCACGATAGTCCACAGTCAATCTCCATTCTCCGTCAGGCTTGCGCACAGGCCAGATGGGGCTGTTGAAGGGTGAGTGGGTTTTGCTGACCACCCCTTGGCCCTCCAGCTCACGGATCATCTTGTGGATGGGGATCACGGCATCTCGATTTGTCCTGTACTGCCTGTGGTGCACTGTGGAGGTGGCAATTGGCACTTGCTGCTCCTTTACCTTCAGGAGTCCCACTACAGATGGGTTCTCTGACAGTCCAAGCAAGGTGTTCAATTGCTTAATGTTTTCTGCCTCTACAGCAGCTATTCCAAAAGCCCACCTGAGTCCCTTTGGGTCTTTGTAATAGCCATTCCTCAGGAAGTCTATGCCTAGAATACACGGTGCCTCTGGGCCAGTCACAATTGGATGCTTCTGCCACTCCTTCCCAGTCAGGCTCACCTCAGCCTCCAGCAAAGTCAATTCCTGTGATCCCCCTGTCACCCCAGCAATAGAAACAGGCTCTTCCCCCACATGTTCTGATGGTATTAGGGTGACCTGTGAACCAGTGTCAACTAATGCCCTATGTTTTTGCGGCTCTGATGTGCCAGGCCATCGGATCCACACCGTCCAAAAGACCCGGTTTTCCCGTGCCTCTCCCTGGCTAGAGGCAGGGCCCCTCTAGCACTGGTTATTATTTCCTTCCTGGGCATACATGTTGGAGGTTCCCTCAAGGGGATCTGACAAATCATCCTCCCTTTTGTAATACCCTGCATCTTGGTTATGGGAAGTTGAGGCTACCTTCACTTTAGTGGAGCTCCTTTGGTTAGTGTTTCCCTCCCTGAGTTGACGCACCTGTGCTGCCAGGGCAGAAGTGGGTTTCCCATCCCACCTTCTCATGTCTTCCCCATGGTCACGCAGAAAAAAACACAGGTCAGCTCGTGGGGTGTATCCTCTATCCCTAGCTGGGGGGCGTTGGGCTCTAACTCTGGCATCTGTGACTCGCACTGGTGCTGCATTGACCTTCTTCATCTCCTCCCTCATCTCTCTCATCTCCTCTTTGAGTTCCCTAATCACAGCAGAGACCTGAGCCTGCATTGGACCATTCATTATACTCTCAAAATTCCTGAGCCTATTGGCAACAGAACCCACTGTCTCGTGGTTGGTGTCAGCATTAATGGCTGCAATGAATGTGGTGTATTGAGATGGCCCCAGGTGTGCCAGATTCCACAACATCTGCCCTGTGCACCTGACCTTGTCGGGGTCATTGTCATGTTGTCCACCCCTCCCAAAGAGTACCTCCAGTATTGCTACTTCTCTCAGCTGTTGGATCCCCTCCTCAGCAGTCTTCCAGCACATTCTATGGTGGTGCTCCTGCATTCTCTCTCTATGGACAAACCTCTCTCTTACACTCATTAAAAGCCGCTCCCAGAGGGAAAGGGGGCCTGGTTCCCTTACGAATATGTGATCCACACCTGAGTCCTGGGTTAGGGGTCCCAAATTCCTTGCCTCAGTACCATCCAGCTGCACACCTGTACCCATAAGGTCCCAGACCCACAGTAACCACGTTGTAAAAGCCTCATGCCCCCTTCGCACAACATCTTTACGCAGATTACGGAGACTCTCGTATGACAGGGACTCCGTGACGATCTCAACCTCTGGCTCCCCTGCTGGTTGTGAGGGCCCTGCTTTCTGATCATTATTATCTAGGTGCTTTGTTTTTCACCTTAGACTTTCTAGTTTCCACAGGGGCAACTACTGCTGGCTGTGAGTGCCCTTGCAGTTCAGCTGGAGCCTGGAGAGATGTAACATTTGTGGGTTCCACTGCTGCACCATCAGGTTCACCCTCTTTAAGGCAGGGGGAGAGTTTCTCAAGAGCTGGGGAAAGGTACTCCTTCAGCATTTGGCCCATCTCCTTCACTAGAAACCCCACCCACTCTGGATGGTTCCTTTCTGAGGTGAGTTCTGGGGCAGAATCAGGCTCAGGGGCAACATCCTTAGTCTCTGGGGCAGAATCCTTAGTCTCTGGGGCAGAATCCTTAGTCTCTGGGGCAGGGGCAGAGTCAGGCTCTGGGACAGAATCCTTAGTCTCTGGGGGAGAATCCTTAGTCTCTGGGGCAGGGTAAGGGTCAGGCTCTGGGGCAGAATCCTTAGTCTCTGGGGCAGAGCCAGGCTCTGGGGCAGGGCCAGGCTCTGGGGCAGGATCCCTATTCCTTGGGGGACGTATCAAGGTTGTCATCCAAGTCAATCTCCCCTCATCTCGGAATGTTAAATAGAACAGGTTTACAAGGCCTATTAGCAATGTCAGCCACTGTATGATATCATTACTGCTTAGAAGAGATTTGAACCCCTCAAAAGCTGGTGGAGCAGACCCAAAAAACTGTGTAAGGGGTTGGGACAAAATTTTCCCTGGTGTCATATCCTCACAGTATGTACCATTATTAAAGTAACCCCAAAAACATACAGTTAGAGTGTGATAGCTCTGAATCCATGTGCCCACCTTCCAGAGGAAGTTAAAAATCCATGAATTTCTCACGTTATCAGCCCACAAAAGGAACTGGATAATAGTTACAGCAGCCTGAGTTATAGGACCCATGTTCAAGTAAGGGATTGCAAATGGGAGAGATAAAGCTGTGGCCACATGGAGCCCAAACCACGGTAAGCTGGACAACATGATGCCACCTAACACAAAACTGAGGTAACTCAAGAGCTGTTATTCCTTTTTCACCCTTTTCTCTCAATGCCCTCGGGCCCCACGTTGGGCGGCCAAAATCTGTCTTGGTTTGCAAGACAGGTGTTTGCCAAGGAAAGCAGAAGGTTCCCCTTGGACTGAAAAAAAATGTGATTCTTCCGATTATTATAATTTTGGAATTAAGAGAGCTCTCAGGCAAAGATATGGGGGTAGGAATAACAGTTCTTTACTAGTATATCTAACAAGACAAACAAGAACAACAACAGCTATGAAATTACCCACAAACAGAACAGTAACTCAGTCCCAGTGTTTTTTGGCTGCAGGCACCTTTTCCCTGAGCTGCAGTTCCCGGTGCTGGGGGCGGGCGGGTCCCGCAGAGCCGCAGGAGGGCTGGGGGTGATGGCAGAGCTGTCCCAGGGGGAGAGAGAGATGGAGAGAGAGCCCTCCACTCACGGTGTGGGTCCCGGTTATCAGCAGAGTGCTGGATGGTGGTAGTTCACAGCGAGAAGACAGCAGGGCAGGGTCCGATGGTGGTTTCCCGACGCTGGGATGGGACACAGGCGGCGATCGTCCTTCTCGTCCGAACTCTGCAGGGGAAATGGGCCGAGACCCAGCCTTCCGCTTCCTCTTCTGGCTGTTTGAATCTCGCGGGGTTCCCTCTTCCCTCCCGTCCCCTCCCCCTTGTCACCAGGGCCCAGTCAACAGGTATCTTAGCATGACAATGGGGAAAATTCCACAGAGGGAAAAAGGGAGAGAACTAACCCTCAACAGTTTGTTTGTTTTGTATTGATACATGATAAAACCAACATGCTGGTAAAGGTTTTCTTACAGGAATAAAACCCAATACTTCAGTAGAAATGCTGTAACTTTGGCAGAAGTGTCACACTTAGTTTATAAAATGTTTAATACCTTTTTCTGTACAATTGCACAAAAAAGGTTGGTGTTCGGTTGGTTCTTTTTTGGTTTAAGGGGAGGGGAAATGAGAGATGTTACACAGCATTTGTAGGTGTCTCACTGGTAGAAATAGTTGGCTTGTTTGACTTGTTATTTTTCTTATATTTGCCAGAAATAATATGTAGTGCATATAACCAATTTCTCCTCAAATAGAGTGGTTTGCAAACGTTAGAAGTCCTAATCTCTGTGGTTCTCTAGTAATTTGGTTATATCTCAGTTATGTCTTAGCCATCACAAGGCATTTTCCTCTCTTCCTTCTCCCCAGAAGCTCAACTCAACTTTCATTATGGAGGTTGCACAGAATATATGAGGAGAAAATGTTGGAATTACCAAACAAATAATGCATTCCTCTTTCTGTAAGCCTTACTTGTCTTCTATACCTGTTAGTTAAAGTTAAAGGTTAAACATTATCTTGGCCACAAGAAGAGCAACTTCTGAAGATGTAAGGGCAGAAGCCAAGGACCAGCAGAATTGTACTGGGGCTGATTTTTTTATACAAGGATATCTTCTAAGCCAGTTATGTTTCAGAAACTGTCATTATTTGTCTGTCAGTATCTGTATTGCTCTGAGCATGATGCTCAAACTGAGCATCATAAGTAAGCCCTTATATCAGTATTATGTAAAAGGCATGACTTGTGCTGTATATGGTAAATGTCTTGTAAATGCACCTCAGGTGTAAATTTTTTTTCTTGAGACTTGTAAATAACTCAAATAAAAACATTCTCCTTTTCTAATAAGTTGTTTCCCATTTTGTGGTTATGCACTTGGCTTGTCAAATACAATGGGTCCCTGATGAGTTAGGGTAGTTGTTTTTGTGTCATTTCCCAGTCTGAGCTCCTATGTATTTTGAGCCCTGATTCTGTCCTATCCAGTGTCTGCCACTCTTCCTGGAGTATTGCAACTCCCTCATCTGAAGGATTAAGGTAAATACTGAATGAAAATATTAAGGATATACCAGTCTCATATAATGAGGCACTTCTAATACCCTGTCCTTGCCCTTTGGTATAGCTTTTCAAATAAATGTGAAATCATGGGGATTGCATATATGCAATATGTATTTTTGAAGTTTGCTTTTAAGTGTTATATAGCAGAATTTCAAAAACATTGTAGCAGTTGAGATACATGCTTTCATCTTTTCTTCAGGACAGGCTGTGTGCTTTTAAAAAAGAAATGTGCCTTCTTTTTACTTTTTTGGATACTGATAATCCTCCTTGACTGTTTTAACGGCTTCTTAGCTTTGTTACTAACTTGCTCAATATCTTTATAATATCCAAGTGAGAGCAGTTGATCTAAAATTGCTTGGATAGCCCTTTTTTTTCCTAGTTTTATTTCATAAACTGTAATTCTTAGAGAAATTTATTACTCTACTTATTTGTCCCACAATCTTGTCCTTTCTTCTACCCCATTGTCAAGTTTAAATCAAAATTATTCAAAATTATTTTAAACTTTCAGTTCTATTTAGAGAGCTCTGTAAGCATTCCATGTTGTTTATTTTGGGGTTCCAGTACTGAGATACTAATGAATCATTTGGAAGACTGCTGTCGTGTACCTCTGGAAATTTTTTTTCTTCTGTTCTGGTAACAGAAGTGTTCTTATACAAATATTTAATTAAAATTTTGAGATTCAAAAGAACAACTCATATAGTCTTACTTGACACTTATTTTTTGGTCTTGCTATTCTCACAAATAGGTGATTTCAATTATAATTTCTAAGCATATTTTTTGAAAGCTTTTTGGGGTGGGTGTGTGTTCTGTTTGTATCCTCTCAGGCATAAACAAATATTATTCCTTTGTTAAGCCAGAAGGATTAATTTCATGACAGAACTCAAGGCAATTTCACATGGAGGTGATCCTTACACCTAGTTTTTCAGCTGGACTGGATGATCTGAAAGCATTTGCCAAACTTAATGTTTCTGTTATTTTACCAGTTTGCCTCCATGCTGGGGAAAAAAAGTTTATCTGGGTACTGTGAGATGCATTTTTTTACTATACTTACATAAACTGAGTTTGCAATACTTCTTTTTTTTTAAGTTTGTAATACTTTGTTCAAGTGAAGTCTCTGTATCTGTGAATAAATGTGTGAAATAAATACCTGATGTAAGTGCAGTCTGTGCAACCTGCAGGGTATGCTGCATCCTGTGCAAAAGTAAATCAGTAATTAATTTCCTTTGTTACATGTTGGTAGAAATTAAATGCTACAGTCAGCTGGAAAGTGTGGTCATAGTCTGTGGTGATGGGAAGGTGGATATCCAGCTTTTGTTGGTCATCTTTTATTTAAACATAGTGCATTTTTTTCTTCAGCAATTTTCAACATATAGTAAAGCCAGCTTTAGTCCATGTTTAATATTTTGAAGTATGGAGCTGTAGTCACTGTTCAGTTATTTGAACTGAGAGCTTTGCTTCTGGATCCACTTTGTCTAAAATGAAGTTCTGTTAAAGCGTCTGTGAGCGCAGGCAGGTGGATTTGCCTGTTGTGAACAATCTATGAGCTGCTAATTCAGAGCTGACCCAGTACTGACATGGTCACTGGCATGTCATGTGCCACCCCTGTTGTCATCACTGGGGAAAAAATGCAACCTCCCCGCTGCTGCCTGCCATCATCTCAACTTTCTCATGTATTTTTTTTATCACTGTGTTTATTGTAATGATAGAATGTTAATTTTGATCACAGCACTAGGTGAACATGAGGTAGAAGACAGCTAGAATTCAAGGTATTATTTTTTTTTTTAGTTCAGCCCTTTTCTAGCACTTTGAAAATAAAAGAACTTGTTAAAGCTGATGGAGTTGGAAGGAAATTTATAAAGCAAATACAGAAAATTGCAGTAAGCACTCAGTAAGGAGTGCTTAGATCTAGACTTCCATCTTAGACAAGAGCAAGTATGGCAGGTGCTGCATTTGAATTTGCAGACTTGGATGGTGTGGTCGCCTGCTGTTTGGCAAGATTTCCCAGCTTTCAGCAAGGGAATTTGGAGGTGTCCTTCACTTTTTAATACTTTCATATTTCTTACTTATACAGCAATATTGACACCAGTATTTTTTACCAACTGAGCTAAAGCTTCAAAACTATTAATTACAGGGAAAACAAACCATACTCTCTTCTGTTTTGAGATGTGGGCCGCACTTTGGTCCTACAGTGAAAGCTACAAGCTTTTCTTAAAATACTTGCCTATCCCATCTTCATGGGTTGACTTAAGTCCGTGGACATCTCTGGAGAGAAGATCTGTATTAAAAACTGCAGAGGAATTGTGCTGGTACCATCCATCTCAGATTACTCTTTCTTGTTTTCAAGGACCCCTTGTGAAGCAAGCAATTAATCTTGTTGTGGAGTGCAACACCACCACAGAGAGTATCAAATGAATTAAAAGGGCAATATCTGGTTACCTCCTGAATCTAATGAAATGTTTTCTGGCTGTTCTTGAGCAGGTCAGCTTTTTCATGCTAACCATAGCATCTGTTATTCTTTCCCTAATTCTTTTTCAAAGCTGCTTGGAAATTCTCAGTACTGGCATGCACACTTACATATTGTTGTCAATTCTGGATATTAGTGCACTTTCAGTATAAATGCTTTGTTTTGGGTTCTGTTTTTGTTTGGTTTGGTTTTTTATTTGTTTCTGTTTAAAAATTGTTACTATAAATAGAATGCTTCATCGGCAGGCTGTATAAGGATACACTCTTAATTTGGCTGCTGGCCTAAATAGCATTACATGAAAACCTGTCAGGGATGTGATTGACAGGTATTTTGTCAATAAGAAAGTGAAACTTGCAATCGAGTGTATGTGGTAGAAAGTGGCAAAGACCCCTCATATCTTAGATAAAGATTCTTCCATTTGAAGGATCCAAGAGGCTTGGATGTAATCTTAGAAAATGTCAGCCAAAAAGTAATGTCATGTACTTAAACTCATGTGTTGAACTTACTAGGCTCAAGTTACAAGAACTGCCTCTTGAAGGGTGGCAACAGCCTTACCAACCAGCTCAGACAGGGAAAGGAGATAACTTGGATTCAATCACATCATTTTGAACAAAACAACTGGTCACTGTCTCTGTCAGTTCTCATCCCAAATATTTATCTCAAATCCATAAAGATTTATGAACAATTATTCCGTATTCTGGGAATTTCTAATTTTTGTTGGGAATCCATATGTCTTGCAATTTGTAGTTGTGACTATGTAGAAGTAGCTTCATATGACTTCATATCCATACAGTAGAAATGACAGTTACTGACTGGAGTGCAGTCTTTCATTGCTTATTTTCAAGTGGAGATACTGTATTCCACAGCTTTTCAGACTGCACAAAGTGGAAAAAGTAAATTCCTTGCAAGGGACATCTGTTTACTAGGGCAGTTCTCCAAGTTAGCAAGCCTATCTCTTCTAGTTCAGAGTCTTCAAAGAGATGTAGTAAGATGTCTGGACAGTCAGACCTTAGCTGCACATTGTTGTTGGTTTGAACTGGTTAATAGGCAATAATACTTTTGTAGAGTACCAAGGTATCAAGCCTTGCTAAAGAGAACAGAAACCTTACATACAGTTGAAACATCCTTTTATAGCTCTTTGTAGGTTTACAACATAAAATAAATATCACTATTGCCTAGTCCAGAAGCAGCCTGTCTGATTACCACAGAGCTGCTGGATATGTTTGCCTTCCTTAGAGGTTTGTTTTGCTTCCAAATGTAATGTTGCTATTTTTACTCTTTTTTTTTTTTTTTTTACATTTTAAAATGTACATTATTCTAGAATTAGGTGGATTGCATCAAATTAGTGCCTAAACTAGCAGAATATTGTGGCAACAAATACCAGACAGATCATAAGTAAAGGATAACTGCATTTTTGATGAATGTAAGAGTGTGAATGGAATGACAGACCTCAAATTGCTCATCAGGAGAGAAGTTCCCAAAGTGGACATGTTCTAAGGATAGAGAGTAAATTTAAGTGAAAAGAATCATGTTAAAATGGTCATGTCCTGTGTGCTACGTTTGTTCCATTGCACATGTAATATTTTTGCCTTCGGTGTTTTTATTCTATTCTTACCACTTTCCATTTTAACAGTTGAACAACTGTGAGAGATAACTTGCAATCCTGAAGTCATTTGACTTGTCATCTTAAAGGGTATTTATAAACTGTAGCATTCAGGGAGCCCCCAGTGTTACCTTAAATAGAGAGACTCCTTTTAGCATTAAGAAGAAAATTGGATTGTTTCATTTTTGAATGGCTTTTCTTAAATGTAAGTCTAGCGATGGTTGATTAAAAACTCCATAAAAATGGGTAGCAAGCTAAATAATATTCAGTATTTTTATATTATCACTAAAGACTGCATGAAAAGGAAATGGAATGGCTTATGCTAAACATGTGAAAAAGATGTTTTTCTCCTGCAAATACAAGTAGCTTTTATCCTCTTTTAACATTGGCCTATATGAATTGTTTCTTGTAGGCAGAAATGGTGCTTTTGCTATTTTATTTTTTTGAGAAGAGTAGTGTTTGTTCCACAAAAACAACACAAAAAAGTGCTGGTCTCCCAACAGCCTATTGAGTTAATTTCTGTCAAACTTTCACATTCTAAACAATTTTTAAAGAATAATGGAAATCTGAGGGTAATCAGAAGGAAAAATAAGCAGACAACTTTGATTAATTTGGGAACTGGATAAAAGAAGCAAGAAACATTTGTGATCAATGAAACAAGGTATTTAGAAATATATAGTAGTCACTGACATGGAAGGAAGAGGACATCCTTGCTTAGAATATTTAGAATGGTGATAGTCAAGAGAAACACCAGAAGAAGTAGTCAGGTACTTTCTATAGTAGTCAGGTTTTGACCTTTAATTGCATCTGGTTTGCCAAATGCAAGCATTAGATTACAAAACGCATGATGGAAATTATTTATAGGGAACACAAGAACATATAGTATAGTGGGTTTTTTTTTTTGTTTTGTTTTTTTTAATGCTGCAGACGTCTGGGTGGTTGTAACATGTGAGGGTGTGCTTCCCAGCCCAGCATCTGATTAGTCACCAATTTAGTAAGGAATGTCCTGGCACAGTTTTGTTCAAGCATGTGACCCTATCAGCAGAATAACATATTATATTCTTTTAGGTGTTTCAACATACAGTTGAGTAAAACAGCTCAGCTGTTTTGAAACAAACTTCATGGTATTCCTTCCAAGTCTCATTTTCTTCTCTTATTTCTTATTGATAGGAGAGAATGTTGCATGTTTACTTACTTAAATATATTTCATGCTTTAAACATTTTTAATTAATATTCAAAATGTTTTAGAGTCTAAATAACACCAAAGATAAGTTCTAGACAGCTCTAAGTGTTTTATTTTTACACTAAGGGAAACAGAAGGTAACATATGCTCATATTCTGCATGTTCTGCCATTTTCCACACTCATTAATACTGACAATCAGACATAGTAAATAAAATTTAAAACAGTTAAATAAAACAGTTTAAATAAAATTTTCAGAAATAAACATTTGCTGTAGCACAAACCCACGCATTCTCCCGACCCAACTTGGATGTTATGGCCACAGCACCATATGACACACATTTCCTTTCCCTAGCTTAGATTTTCCCTTTTCCCTAGCTCCTCTTTCAGAAGTTCAGCCTTTTTTTACCGAGTGCTTGGATTAGTAATATGATTAATAGATCACTGATGCAGTTGTGGCCATTGAGGTTACTGTAGGTCAGTTCATAGCGAGGAGATAATGCTTAAGAGAACTTCAGGGTGAATAAAAAAAATATTCGCTAATTGTGCTGGAGCTATTGTGGCAAATGTACTCATAAGGGATTTGAAAAGGCAGTGAATAGTAGGATGGCCAGGCACCAAATAATTCAATTAAAACAAGGACCAACTATGAAGAATTTTAGAAGATCCTACAGGATTCTTTCTCGGTAAAATAGCTTCTGAAATTCAGTGTAGATAACTGTGACGTTATGCAGAAGTAGCAGTACTAAATTCACATATAAAATAATAGTGTCTGAAGGTAACTGTAACCACTCATGAATAAGATGTTGTCTCACAAATCCAGCATTGATTAACAGACTACTGTTAAAGATATATCAGTAAAAGATATATCAGTAAAAAGGACATGCAGGGAAAAAGCAATGACAGTCACATGCCGCTCTTGTAAATCTATTTTATATCCAAATCCCGAATACTCTATGTGGGACTGACCTGCTACCTTCCAGAAAATGGTACAAGAGAAAAAATAATCCAGAGTATAGCAACAAGGTAAATCAAATAGAATATTTCCTTATGAAGAACAAGTAAATGAGGTAGGTTTTTTGAAAAGAAAAAATGAATAATTAAAGAGAAATACAATAGAGGTCTCTCAAAATACCTCACAAAACATGCCTTCCCTCTCACACTTCTGGAATACAGAGGCATCAAAATAGCAGTCAGAAAGCTGAGGAAAAATAAAAATACTTGATACATGATTGTTGTGAATATTAGAACTAGAGATGGATTTTAAATATAGATTACAGGGCAGATTTTTTAAAGAAAATTAATTGAAGGCTTTTAAATAAAAAATCACCCCCTCTGGCTTTGGAAGTCCCCGAGCTGCAGATCGTTAGAAGTTCTGTTCTGTTTTGTGGAGCTATCATTATGTATTATCCCATATTTTTATTCTGTTGCTTAGGTATCCCCAGGTACTCAGTTTGGCAAGTGTTAAAGCCAGGACACAGGGCTAGATAGGTCTTTGGCAGACCCAGTCTAGCTGGTTTCGGTAATACAAGCATTAAGTTTTTATTCAGTTGAGTGACACAATAAGACTGAAATAAATGTAGCTATTTATATCTGCATTTGCATATAAATTGTGTATAAATGTTAAACTCTGAGAAATCGGAGAAGGGCACGTGAGATAGCTGTTGCTCAGTTTTAGATGGAGTGCCTCTTGCTACCACCACATTCCAAGGAAGTTGCAAGGTCAGCGTGTACCTTGACATTGCGCTTTTATGCATTTAGGCATGAGATCAGAGTAATATAATTAATCAGAGCAACAATATCTGAGGTTTGCATGTCTGATCTTTTAAAAAATACTGTTCTAAATACTTGTAGCTTGCCTTAGAACACAAACTGAGGTGTGTCTGAACAATTGCTGTATGAAGTTCTTATGTCAGGGCTGTACGGGAGCAAGCTGTTTCCATTGTGTTCACCATAAATAGACAATTTTCTTAGAATGTGTACCTTGACAACTTCTGTCCTAACTGGTAAGCTGGATCACATATTTTTTATTGTAATTGAAATCTTGAAGTGTGGGAATTCAGCTGGAAACTCAATATGATGGTAAACAGAAGTTTCTGAAAATGGCGCATAAGTAGAACTTTTTTGTTAAAAGTTTAAATGCTTTGCTCAAAATCCTTGCAGATTTACCTTGGAAAATGCTTATTTCTTCAATCAGTAATCAATCTCAAAACATACTGAAGAGGCTTTTTTTTGGTAATGAATAATTTTAGTGGATGGAAATTTTGTGGCTTTCTTAGTTTCTGAAAGGAGATGGAAAGCTCTGCAGGTTACCTGAAAAGCAGTTGAATAATTTTGTATTTCAAGTCCTCTGAATGTTTCCCAAATAAATTATTTTTGGGGTTGGGAGTTTTTTATGTGTTTGTTTTATTTTGGATTTAGGTTTTTTGGGGGTTTTTCGTGTGTGTGGTTTGTTGGGTTTTTAATATGAAAAAACCACCTCACTGAATTGAAGTAAAAGTCTGAGTAGAGAGGGTTTTTGCCACCCTCCTACTTTATGGGAACATCTATAGGAGTGTCCAGGGAGGTGGGTTCAATGATCTTTATTCAAGATTCTAAAGGAAACAGCAAAAGCTGTTGTGTGTTTTACATATTTATATAGATATGTACAAATTTATATTTAAGCAACTTCTAAATTGAAAACTTAGTTTTTCAGTCTTCTAGCAGCAAATTGTACTTTTAAAATGTATTTCATACAGCTTAATAAAAAGGATTCTTTATACATCTTTGATGTCCATTTAAAAATGAGGGAAAAGGAAGTTTTAGCGATGACAGGATCAGCTGACATGCTGTACCATACAAATGGTCTCTACCTGTGTTCTCAACCACCTTACAAAATGCACTGAATTTAAATAGCAGCTAACAGTAAAGGAGTAGGAGATGGCAGATATGTCTTCGGGACAGAAGCCTAGCTGACTGAAGTTACTTTTGTCTCCCCAGCAGTTCTGTCAGCCCCTCAGCAGTGTCATCCTCTGCTGAGGGTGCAGGTTATCGGGTGCTCTGCCCTTCAGGCTGAGCGCTCTGGCAGGGCTCGCCTGGCCAGCGCAGGGGATTCCTCACAGTCACAGCTCAGCAGGTGCCCTTGCTGACAAATGGGTTAAGCTGCAGGCCCTCACTGGTCATCATCCCTCCTCTGAACCCTTCTTGACTTCTACTAGCCCAGGCGCCATTGGACTGTAGTTTTTGGGGGTAGGTGTGGTTGCAGGAGAGCGCCGAGGTCTCTCTTGCAGTCTTGGCTGCCTCTTTGCTTTTCCATGGAGCTGTGTGGTGTTGCCTCGGCCTCCCGTTGCTTTAAATTTGCAGATGTTTCACAGAGGGCTGGATATTAAAAAAGCAGAATGGTTGAGTTTGACAAGTATTCACTTTAGAGAAACTGTGAAGAAATTGATTTACCCAGTCACTTCAGGATAAAGTTAGCTTTGTTTTAATCAGTGCACTCAGAATTAACCATCTTATCCAGCTTCTAATTTGTGTATGTGTATGAATTGCCATTGTGTGAAACATACTGTTGCTTTGTATAATGAATTTCTTGCTGCTGCTTCTCATTACTAGCTATCTTACCCTTCTATGCTGGCACAAGTGATACTGTGTGAAGAACTACTTTCTTTAAGTTTTGATGTTAGCATTTAAGAAGTTTATGTCTGCTTTCTCTCTTCAGCTAGTAGGGCTATAATGAGAGGTCCAAACGTAATATGAACTGTGGTGACAGGTTCCTATATTTTTTTTAAACCACCTGGTTGTTCAGGGTACACAAGTATGTATGTGCCTTTTAAAGTGGCATGCACTCTGACATTTTCTCCCTGATTTAAGTTTGTAGATACTTTAAACTTTGCTTATATAATTGTATGTTACTGTTTCTCTTACAGTATATCAGAATTGCTAATTTGCTGTAACAAGTGTTGGAGTTGGAAAGTAGGATATAGATTGAGCATACAGATTGCCATCAGATGAAAATATGGCCTTGAAGTCATGTTAGTGACAATTTAATAATCTTTTCTTTTGCTGCAGCTGCACAGTTTTATAAACTACCACACTGAGACTGAAGAAAGGCAATTCTAGTGAAAAAAGCTCTTTCTAAAGGGAGAGAATATGATTGTAATTTTACCATTGGACATGTAAATACTGGAGAGTTCATCTCTTGTCACATTGTAAGCAAACAAATAGATAAGTTAATGCTAGTAAGTCAATAAATTTGCAGTCATTTAGTCATCTGTCTCACTTCCACTATACAGGCATTGAAAAAGGCTGTGGAGCTTAAGGAATCAAAATGAATCATACCTACTATGAAAGCATTTGGCTAGCAATTCTTACTATTAATCAAAACTTTGGCTCTTTGTGCGGGGACAGAAGAGTAGGGTTGGTGTCAGTGAAAATTATGAATGGTACATGACTGTGTGCTGTGCTTACATTATAATGTACTTGAAGTCCTGCAGTTATTCATCGTTAAGCTTCTAAGGTTTAATTCCGAACTGGTGACCTGGACTTGGATGTAGTTATGGCTTGCAATTGCAGTAATCCCTCTCTGGAGAGATTTTCTTACACTGCACCAAAGAAGAAATTATATGATTAGGTGGAAAACTGGCTCCTATCCTCATGTTCATAGTATGATTGCAGCATTGAAGTAGTGGTGGGTCATCTAAGCAAACTGTGAGCATAACCAGAAACGTCTTTTAGACATAGATGCTCTCAGTATGTGGTCTGAGTATCTTGCTCTATTGTCTGCTTTTCATGTAGTTGATCTTTTTGTCAGTAGGAAAAGAAAACAACTGCTGAGAAGAAGCAGATTCAGAGTGCTACAAACCAAGAGACAGGTTTCTCTTGAAACATTGAGTAGCATGTATGCCTAGGGAAAAGAAAATGCATTTTAATGTGACTTGACTGAATTACAAATCATGAGATGAACTAGTACCTTGGTAGAAATGTAGAAAAATAAATCAAATAATTGCATGAAACAATATGTAAAAGGTTTCTTGAAAATGTTGAAAAAATAATCAGTTATCGTTAGAAATTGTTTACATCGATGCTAGGTGGGTTTGGGTTTTTTGTTTAGTCTTTTTTTTTTTGCCTCCAAATATATGTTTCTTTTATAGCTGTTTAACAAGATTCCATGGCCAAAAAGTCACAGAGCAGTTGAGATTTTCACCCTTAGTGGTAAGATCTACCTTCCTGTCTCCAGCTCCTTTCTGTTTGTCACACAAATCCAGCATGATCTGTCATATTTGTAAAGAGCGATATTTGCTATCTTCATGTGACTACAATGTGATAATCTGCTTTTAAAAAACTGCAGTTGAAGTGTCTCTAACTTCCTTTAACTCCTCTATCTGCTTGTGTTTGAAACTTAGAAATACTGTCATGCACCAGGGAGCATTATTATGTGTGCTTTGTGAGAAACACTAAAATGTTATAGTGACAGTTCATTGTTGCTGATACAAGCCAGGTTTTGGTGTCTGTTGATAGTCAGTTTGCTTTCAATTTTTAATGATTCTCTAAAAATACATATTCATGTGCTTTGTTCTTCCCAGTGAATATTTCTTGCATGTGGTATCTTGTTTAGCTTTTTGAATGTTGCTCTACTTATTTTTTGTCAAAATGGAATGCTCTTTGTTTGGGTTTTTTTTTTCTGAAAATGTGGCTTGTGATCTTAAAAATGTTTAACAGTTAATTATTTCATCCAGGTACAAATAAGAATCCTGCATAACATGCAGAATTCCATGAAGAAAGAAAAATTTTCTCAAGCACTTTTTTTCTTTGCTTTTATTGGTCTTTGACTGTTGAAAGATTTTATTTTTTCATTTTTTTTTTCAATCCTGAACCTTGGTACTGCTAAATACCAGGCTATGTTTTTTGTGTAATAGGTGTCTTCATCTTTTTTAGCACACTGCTTATTGTTTGTGGTTACACCTGGTATAATACCCAGCAAAGAAATTAGTGTGTTCAGCAGGTCTAGTTTGAGGATTTTTTCATTCACTTTTGTATTAAAGGTTTCCTCTCTTTTAAAACCAGACTCCTTTGTATACCTCACAGTGAGACATCAAAGTTAAGTACATATAATAAGTATTTGCAGTTTGAAGTCAGCTTTACATAGAAAGAATCAGGACAGGAAACTTGTAGCAAATTTTGGTTGAAAATACAGGAAAATTGGGTATGTCCTTCAAATTGATGAATTATGGTAAAACATATACTTTCATATATGTGTACTTATAAATATATAACGTACCCATGCCTGCACGCACACACAAATGTGATCACTTAATTCAGTTTCTCATTTTGAAAAAGAGGGAAAATAGGCCATTTTGGGGGACTGTATCTATGTTAATAACACGATTTTTTTTCAACAGCATTAAAAGTCCTTTCACATTAATTTTCATCCTAAACATGTCTTTGATAATGATGGCAGTTTTTAAACCCATGCTGTTGCTGAAGATAACATCAGTTGAAACTATCAAACTAAAGTATAATGCTAGACTTTTCCATTAGTTCTGGAAATACAAACTAAACTAGATGTTCTTTTGGATGTGGTATTTTTTATGTGTATATATATGTGTGTGTGTGTATATATATATATGTAATTTTTTTTATTGTCAGTTGAGGGTTTTTAGGGTGTCTTTAAGCATACAGTAGGGAGTTCACGTTATTGGAAGTGAGACTGATTCATAGCTGAATAATTAGAACAGGGTTATACATTGAAAGCACTGTCTTTCCTTTTAGGTGAGAGGAGACATGGAAGGCAGCAGTGGTTGTGAGTAGTTCTGGAGCTGGTTGTCCAGCTAAAGCATACAAAAGGCTGATTAATTAAAGTCTCTGAAAACATGCAGCCTGGATGGGACACACCACCTAGCTCCTAAACCCCTCGAGCATTGTCAGTGTCTGTCTGAGTGTGTAAAACGGTGTATGTGACACTACTTCCAATCCTTTTTAGCTTTTCAATAAGGATGCTTCCTTGTCTCTGGGAAGAACATAGCTTTTATTTCCTTTCTTTTGCTGAAGACTTCCACGGTCTTTGGTGCCTGCCTGTAAAAGAAAAAAATTGCATAAATGTTCATACTCTTTGGGGAAAAGGCTGTTTCCTTAATAATTATGGTACATGTTCAGTCCAAGTCCGTATTCAGCAAGAGCAGAACTCGTAAGATCCCTGATCAAGCAATGTCAGGCAATGCGTCAACTGGATCTGTGTGCCAGCACATCTTCTGGGGTGTCTTCATACCTGACATGGAAGAGCTCTTAACTCAACAGCTCTCAAGGAAGTTTCCAGAAAGGTCTAGAAGAGGTTAGCTTAGTTAGCTTGATAATGGAGAGAAGCAGAAGCAAGAAGAATTTATTTATCCAAGTAACATAAAGCTGGAAAGCTTTATATACAAGCAAGAAGAATTTATTTATCCAAGTAATATAAAGCTGGAAAGCTTTATATACTCTGGAAAGCTCTGTGTAAAAATGTGGTTATGACAGCCAACAGAGCGTGAGGAACAACTTAGAAAAGAGTTTGAAATGTGTAAATAATAGTATGCTCTCACTGGAAATGACTACATTTCTGGTCTCTTCTACCTTAAATTGGTTATAGTAAACAGAGGAAGAATTTACAAAAGAATAGTGAGGATGTTTGAGGGCATGCAGGAGCTTACATGTGTGAAAACAGGTAAGCAAAACAGAGCTTTTAAAACTGAATGAGCTAACCAAGAGGAGGACATTGTAGATAGAATCTTCTTCCTCCTGATTACAAAACCAAGAGCTTCCATGTTCCTTTCAGAAGTAATAGCAACAAGGGGAAGGAATTCGCTGTAAGGTGGAAGGGGTGGAAAGGGTTTTTCTTTTTGTTGAAGAACAAAAAGATCAGAGCTTAAGGGAGGGAAAATTTCAGAAAACACTGCAAGAAGTGAGAGAGACACAGCAAGACTGGAATGTAGCTGCTCATACAAAGAAGTTGCTCAGAGAAGCACTAGTCATGCAAATTGAGGCCTCAAAAGTGGCAAGAAGGAACTTAGGACAGACAAGAGTGACTCAAGTCCAGTGCAATTAATGCAGTGCTCAGCATCAACTAAGCAAGGAAATCAGAATCTCCTTGAAAAATAACATGGGTAGGAAAAGACTTTCCTTCCTTATTCTGTCATTTCTAGCCACTTTGTGTTTTCTGTACTGGAGAAGTTTAAAACTGATTTTTAGCAATGATAAAAAGTGGTAAGCTCTTTCCTAAACAGCTTTGTCTTTCAATTTTGCAGTCCCATAAAGAAACCCCAAAACCTAACTATAATGATCTGTGAAAACAATAAATCACTGTGAAAAGATCAAGAGAGTTAACTGTCATCTGCCTGTCCCAGTATAAGACTTATTGGAAAGCAGTTGAAGTGGCTAGACCAAGGCAGACAATATTGGATGGGGGTTGGCTGTTTTTTTGTTCCCAAACAATATGCAGTTAAGCTGCAGATGCCCTTGCCACAAGATGTTACAGGTGTTATCATAGGATGGAAGTCCACTCAGAGCTAAAAAATAAATCTCCACAAGCTGTAGTCTGTAAGACTATATGTAGAAGGCAGCAATGTATTTTTCCCTTGACTGTTCCTTTTGGACACGGTAGAAGATGCCAAAGTCCTTTGGCCTGATTCAGTACAGTACTTCTGTTCACCTGGTGCTGTTCCACCCAAGTGTTCATGGAGAGGTCATTCCATCTCATGCCACTGTGAAATAATCTGGAACCTGATCTGCAGGAAATCTCCAGATGGGCCAATACAAATTCTAATTCCCTTGGATGCAGAAGAATTTGGGATGATTAAAAAAAAAAAAAGAGATGATTTTTCTAAATAGTCTTCTTTGTGATACCAAGGAAAATACTTCAGTGTGATTGCAGTTCCACTAATTATGCACTCATACTGTTCTCAAGTATGATTTTCAAAAGTGATGAGCAGTGATACCAGTAGAAACTAGCCTTTGAGTGTTGAAGTGTTTTACAAATGCTCCAAGTCCAAGCTAACAGGTCCTTGACATTTTAGATAGGTACTAATTTAGTAGACAGTGTAGAGGAGATGAATCCCTCTGCAATTAGTCCTGTGACAGCCCCCTGGAACCTTCTTTGAGATAAGAAAAACTACTTGTTTAAAATGACTCATGCTAGAAAAATGCAAGGTCTTCTTATTCTTTTTAGAATATTATTGGTTAGGTTTGGTTCTTTATAATTAGTTGTCCCAAACAGAGAAAGATAATGTAGTTGGCCAAAATGTGTTAACCCTGTTTTCCATTGGTTTACTTGTGATTCCCCCAAACCCTATAAAAGTACATGTGTGATCCCCCATCTTTGGATTTGTGGCCTGACCCCTTCACGGACGATAATAAAGCCTGTGGGAAAAGCCTGAGCTGCTCTCCCGGTCTTTTTATGCCAGCTGGAAAGTACAGGTTTGTGTGAGAAACCATGAAGCTGAGCACCTGAAAGGCCAGCACTCACAAACCTTGGAACTTTGCCCTGCCCAACAACAACTGGGCAGGGGAACACAACAAAAAGTTACAGACAGTTTTGAACCAAATCTGTCCAGGTCTTCCTTATGAATAAGTAAATAAGGTGATATTATCCTTCTTGCTTCAGTGAGGGCTTGGAAGAGTTGTAAGGAATTTTAAAAGTAAGCAGTTTTTCTGCTGTATTAATAACCTCTCTGTACAGAGTGTGACCAAGAAATGAATAGTCCAAAGCTTCACTTGAAGACTTCGGAGTACGTCAAGTTCCAAGGCTGAAATACAGAGATTGATATGATACTGAAAACTTTCCAGCTTCTGAGTGTGATCATCAAATGCATTACAATGGGATATTTTGTAAAAGGGCATTTTACATAGTAAATGTATGTGGTTGTGTAAGAGTATATTGCAGTGGATGCAAAGTAAAGCACACCAAGTTGATAAGAGGTTCAGTTTTGTTTGCTTTCATTATTGATGCTGCATTTAAATTTTGAATGATGCTCATATGTGCTTACAGATTTAAATTATTTCTTTTGCTTCATTTCCTAATTAGAAGACATCACAACTTTGATCTGAAGATGAAACTCTTACACAGAATTGTTTCATTAATTAAGATTTTTGAATTTAGCAGCTCTGTTGTTTCAGGGTAAGCTTGAAGAAATTCACCTCTTAATTATTTCATCTATAACTATCAGAATTAAGAGGAAAAAAAGAAAAAGGAAAGAAAAAAATATTACATTGGAATATACAGGTATTGGTGACCATGGAAACACTCAGTTGTAGGCAGGACACTTATTAATGCTTGTTTATATATTGCATTGCATAATTGTCAGAGGACTTTACTCCAGTTTTTCTAGATTTTACTAGTCCATTTGAAGAAATTTATGTGAAAAAAAAAAGGGTAGAATCCTTCATCAGTCTAAAAGTTAAGCAGCTTTCCAGAAATTATGTATTACTCACAACACATCATATATAGCTTAGCAATTCAAAGGTAAATGGCATACTCTTTTTCCAGCTTTGCTTATTTTTTTTTAAATTTATTTTTAACATGTGATATCCCCAGGACAATTATTACTGTCTCATGCAGGACAGGCAGGTGTAAATCTTGCTGGGTTCCTTCCTAGAAAAAGAGATTTCTTACATGAAAATGTCTGGACGTAATGTGGATTTGAAAATATATTGAGAACAACAGGTCAGCCTGTTCAATGGAGGAAGGAAGCTGTGTGAAGGAGCAGTGCTGAGTCATATGCTGAACGACAGACATACGGGATCCTTGGAGTCTGGACTGTGTGACAAAGCTTCACCAACACAGATAAGGTTGCAGGGGTGTTGAAAATTAATAGAGACATAGCTGGTGTAGCTGGAGTGACAGAATCCTTGTCATGCATGCAGCAACAGGAGGAAAAGCCATAGGAGCAAATCCATATTCAATTCACCTTTGCAGAAGCAATCAAAGTATTTTGTCAGAAAGCCTCTCCCTGTCAGCATACTTTAGTTTTTCAGGACTCCTTCAGCACAGCGTCTGGTATTCCTATCTAAGATTAGTTGTGGCAGATGATCTTGTCATCGGACCTTGAAAACAATTAATTAATCATTATTGAACATTTTTCTTCCAATTCCTTATTTAAAAGAATTACTACGTTTTTGTGGGTGTTTTTCATCTGTGAATTTACTAACTGGAGAATAATTTGGCTTCTTCTGACAGCTTGTGAGTGGCACTTTGCAGGGAGGGAAAAAAGAATTTTTTATAGTTCATAGTTTTAAGAGTAAATTCTTCACTCTCGTATTTTCAAGCCTTTCACTTTAATAAAGTGTGAGTAATTTAGCTTCTCATCATTTGGGTTGCTGCTTACACCTGAGAAAAATGGGACACATGGAGGAAGATTTCCAGTAGAAACAGAAACATAAAAGTACTAAATGGGTGGTGATTCTCCCTCACCTGACCAGAAGGAAAACAAACTGTTTGGCTTTGGACTGTGCTTGCTACTAAACACCCTGTCATAGTGTGTGAGGTGAGTCACGACTTGTTTATTTATAGCTACGGCCAATCAAAGCCGACCGCTCTGAACTTCATTCAAGACCAGCAGCACTTAGGATGTCTTGTAAACATTTGCTCTCTGAGCAAGGAGCATTCTTCCTGGCAGCGAGCAGCACAGGTGCCTGGCTGGTGGCTCCTAAAACACAAAACAGACTAGAAGATCGTTGCCTGGATTATCTAGATTGGTAGAGAGAGACTGAGAATTCCCTCTTACATCTGAAATGCCAGACAGTGAGGATCTGGGACAGGATGACAGGTACTGTACTTCGCTTGTGCTGGCCCTCCCGTGCAGTGCAGCAGGGACTGAGGCTTCATGTAATTAATCTGTGTGTGCTCCTGAGTGCTCAGCCTGAGATCAGTTTTCTCTGCGTTGTAACCAATCTTCTCCTTCTTGAGGGCTTTGCCTCTAATGCTAGCCTTCTCAGGAGGGAGATGTGAGACTTAGTGTCTGATAGAGGGTAAATGGAACAGCTCTGAGGTGCTTCTTCAACTGAAGCCGAAGGGAAAAAATACTGTGTGGTTTCTACCTGGTCAGTCTTCCATCAAAGCCTCAATATGTCAGGCATGGAAATAGTTTAGTTGGAGCCATGCTACTGACAGAACACTTAACTCATTTCTGTGAGATAGGGCACTGTGTCCCTTTGAGGTATGCCTGTTTTTCTGAAGTTCAGCCTTTGTTTTAATTATCAAACCAACAGTCAGGACAAAAACAAAGTAATTGGATCAAAAACTTAATAACGGTATTAAAAATACTGTTTTCTCAAATGTGATTCAACAGATTCATGTGAAATAAATGCCCTAATTAAATTTAGACAAATATTTTTTAAAATAGGTATTTGAAAAGTAAATGTTATTCATGTTTAGCTATGACAGAGTTTATAATGTAAATTTCTTAAAATCCACACTTTTATAGTCTGGATGCTAATCAAAATGTTGGCTCTAAAATGGTGTCGATTAAATATTTGATGTTGTAAAAAGAGTATTTGTCATGTATGTAGAAATAGATGCCTTTTTTTAGAAGTTAGTGAACAAAATGCCAGAATACAGAGGCAAATCTAAGAAATTAAGCAACTACAGGGATCAGAATTGGGCATTTCATTACGGCTTTGGGTTTGCTTTCTTCTATTTAAATTTAAATCCGAACATTTATCTGACTGTTTTTCCAGTATGTTTGTCGGCGTGTTGTGAGATGAAATGCAGGAGATCTGGTTGTCTGTTGCAGAGCAGCACATTCAAGCACAGCCGCCTAACTGGATGAGCATGGGTGAATGGATTCCCAGGGGCAATTGGGTCTCTGCAGAGGTGGGGTCACCTACACATTTCCGTTTGCACGGATATCTGGGTTGTGCCCTATAAATATATATGACATAGATTACAAGTAATTGTAGTTGCAGGTAGCATTTTTTATTCTCTTAAGGAAATGTTGACTCATTACTGATAATCACCAAAGGTGTTAAATGCTGTTCTTCAAAAAATGTTTAGTGAGGTCTCCACTTAGTTCAATTGATTATTTTTCAATAAAGAAAAACAGAAATAAGTGTGACCCCTTAAAAAAAAGCTTTCAGCTTTGTAATAATATCTTTTTTTTTGTTCACAATTTTTTCTCTATAAAGGCTTGCAGCAAGATTTGGCAGCTAAACAGAAGGCCTAAGACTCTAAGACCTCTTTTTCTATCAAAGTTGGGAGGTTTTGGCAGTAACCTGGAAAAACATAACAGAGCCTGCTCTGCCCATTTATCATTTTTGAACCTACCATTAAATTAACTGACCCTGATGCTCATCCCTCATCCTTTTGTGTCTTCACTGTTGAGCAAAAAGGTTTGAGAATGTGGTTTAATCAAAAGGTTCCAATTTCTTTTTCTGAAATTGATTTGCCTTTTTGTCTTGGTCATTACAAATAGGATATAATTGGAGAACATTACTAAAGAAGTGCTAATGAGGTTTGGTGGAGGTCAGAATATTTTGGTCCAAGTTAAACGAGGGGATAGAAGGAGGAGCTATGGGAACTGTACAGGATCAATTAATCTTAGAATTGCAAAAAAAGAAATTGTAAATGTAATTTTAAGGGCACACCGAATCAAAGCTTCAACTTGTATGCATTTAAAAAAGGAGAGCAGTACTATTGTGTGGAAAATATTTTTGTAGAATGAGCTTTGATCCCTGATTGGTTTCAGTGCACTACCCTCCTTGTAGGCCCTTCTCAGATGCAAATGCTTCTTACATCTTCTCTCCTCTCAAGTTCATGTCCTACTTCAGAAAACATGTAATACTGTGTCACAAGTGTATTTCATGAACATTGTTACATCATAGTTAAATATGTGGCATTGGTCAATATTGTGTTAGTCATACTGCAAATTAAAATGAAAAATAATCAAAGGAACAGATGCACAAATACTTAGTAAGGCTAGCCAAAAAGCAGAGAATTGTGAAGAGCAAGTACCCACTCGTATCTTCTGTTTTGTTTTGGCACATGATCACGTGTTGTAACAGAGGAAGAATAGTGAGGAAATACGTGGCCACAGGTAAACTGAAAACAGTTTAGCATAAGGAGATATTTTCCCTCAGTCATTCTTTATCAACAGGTGCACTACAGTTTTGGTGTAAGACAGTATAATTTTTTTTTTTAAATTCGCATTTTGTGAGGAATCTAATGATAGTCAAAAATGTATAAAAGACACTGTGAATATTGGTTTTGAAGTGATGGAAACACAGCTTTAGGAACTCTCACTAATCCATCACAATATAAGTGATAACCTACTTGTACAAAATACATTAAAACCCATGGAAAAGAGTCAAAATGAAGTTGTGCACAGAAAAAGTTACAGTCATCTTGCTAGGTAACACAGAAAGTAATTTAGAAAATACTCTTTTGCATTTGGAAATACAGGTCTTTTTGGGTGGTGTGGTTTTTTGTTTGTTTGTTTCTTTTTGTGCAGCTGTTCTGCACTTCAGGGAATACTAAGCTCATCATTCCTAGCTGTTTGACTTTGAAAGGCCTTGAGCTAGTTATGTCCCAGTTGAAGAATATGGAGGCTTTGAAGGAGGAAAATCAATTGACTTTGTGAAAACGCACTAAAAGAGTTGTCTGCAAGAGAAAAATAATTCCAAAAGAATTGCTTCCAACAGCTGGGCAGATCTGTTTAAAGTTCTGCAGATGGAACTAGATTTATGGTCTTGTTGCTTGCTAAGGAGTTTCCTTATTTTCCTGAACAAAACCATCTCTTTTGTGTTTGTAACAGTTACAAATGGGAACCTGACTTGAAAGATCCCAGCCCTTGGATCATTCTGGTAAAAAGACAGCAGCACATAGTAAATAGCATTATAGTCTTTGCTAAACAGAAAGCAAGTCAATAATAGTATTTACATGGCACTGAAACACTCAGTTTTCATGCAAAGAGAAGTTTTAAAAAATTTTAATGACTAAGTAATGAATTTGGACTAATGGCACTTGAGTGTCAGAGGATGCTTTGAATGACCTCGAACTGCAGTAGTAGCTGCTGTTCTCCTCAGGGGAACTGGATGGGAGTGGTACAGCTCACAGGAAGGGTTTCCTGTGAGAGCTGACCTACCAGTTTGCTCACCAGAGTCTTCCCAGAGGAGCTCAACAATGAAATGCCCCAATTTAGCTGGAGTATATTTTGTTTGTCTTAGCAGGACATTCAGCAAAAAGTGACATTTAATACTGTCTGCTGTGTTGAGGACCTTGTATACTGGAATCCCCTTCAAAAAAGGCTGGAATTAACCAGATCGTGTTTGGCCAGCTGAAGAAATACAATGCAGCTCCTTATTAAGACTTCGTAAGATGACTGATGTATTATACCTGAATAGAAGAGATGAACACATGCCCTCCAAATAAAATCTTGTTAGTAATGGGTCATTTTTTTTTGTTTAAGCAGTCTGTTGGACAGGATTAATTGCCCTAGCTCTTTGCAGAACACTTCAGTGTATTTTTATAAGAGTTTTCAGACAACTTTGTTCTCAACTAGTAATATAAGCAAAAAAAAACTACCTTAATTTATTGGATTTATATTGTTTAGCAGGACACCAGTGTTAAAATATTCCTGTGTCAGTTGAAGAGAAGAAAATACAGTTATGGCTTTAGTTTAACACTCTGTGCAAGGAGTATATAGAGTCTGGGATGAAAGGTTGCTTATCTGTCACATGGCTCCACCAGTCTGCTATGCAGTGCAGTGAGAAAGGCACATCCAACCTCATCAAATGCTGGTGATTTAAACATATTTCTTGTACAGTAATGTAACAAAAAAATAATCTTGTTCAGGAAATGAAAGGGGGAAAGCTGTGAAAGATATTTTTTCAGCTTTTTATTCCTCCACACCTTCCCTTGAAAAAAAAAACAAAACAGGAACAGCAAATTGGACTGATCCACTCTTAATAAAAAGCACAAAATTGAATTGTCAGATGGAAATAGAAGAAAATACTTTTAAGAGTTTGAGAAGCAGTGTTACACAGTATTAACACAATTCATTTAGTTCTTATAAACAATGTATTTGAACTACTGGAGGTATGGTAGTTAAAGGAGATTTTGGGATTGGGAAATGTTAGCTACTCTTTAAGGCTGATAACTACATTCTCCAGCTTCCATTTAAAAACAAGATCTGTCTCTATATCTTAGAGATTCCAAGGGTGCCAAAGCCTCAAATGCCAAAGCATCCCATTGAAGGGATGGTCAAATGTGATTAGTTAAACAATGTTAGCCACAGTATGACATGTTAGTGAGCCTAAATCTGTGCAGCCTCTGTGGGTTAGCAATGGGAAATAGGGTGCATGTGGATATTTACCAAGTTGAAGAGATTTCTGTTAGAAAGGCTTTGTAATATTTGGAGCAAAGAAGTTGTAGATGAAAGTTCTCCCTGAAGTCTAAGAATGGAGTTTATTTGTAGGTGCTTCCTGTTTTTGCTTTTTCTTTTGTAGAAGTCTTTCCACAAGATGCAAGGTACAAGGACACTTTTACATGGTATCCCAGTGATTCATTCAAATTGCAGGTCTTGATGACTTGGTAATGGCCACATGACACAATTACAATTATTTTAGTATACTTAACGATTGCATAGGATCCAAAAGTGGTGCAGGATAGAGCCCAGTTCTACATAGTCACCTTTAAAATTAGCCACATAGGTCATTGGGATGCTGTGCTGTGAGTTTAGTAATGCTGACCACTCTTACAGTGCACATAATATTCACAAATGTGCTCCGCTGTGTGCCTGAAAGGCTAATCAATAGTGCATTGTGTTCCACCACAGTTCAATAGTACTTTTTAGAGGTTTTGCCATTGGTACTTTAATATACCTAACTGTAAAATTTCCTTTTAACACTATTTTATATTTTGAAAAGATAAAGGGGTGTTTATTTTCATTTTCAGTATATGTACTCCTGATATTTCCGTGCTAAAAAAATTTTTTTAGTCTAGATACTTTTTTAAATCCCTTATCTCTGTACCTTAATAATTTAGAAGAAAAATTTCAAAACCTACATTTTTTTTTTTCTATGGGTCTTCAGGTATAAAATTTTTACTTCAGAGAAAAACTGTATCATTATAATCACTCTCTTCTGCATTGTGGTGACTTTGTTCTTACAGCAGAAGCCTGTAAAAGCTCTGAAAAGGTAGACCTGCTTGATTGGGGTTTGCTAACAGTTTACACACTGGATTTCATTTGATTAAGTTTCAGGATGAATTTTGGGTTGCCTGTTTGTCCTTTGACCTACAGAACCCTTACAGTTGCACCATTCTATAAGTTCCATATATTTCCTTTTAAAAAAACTACCAAATAGTCATATTGCCTATATTTTGATTTACATATCTTTGGGAATGTAACTTTCAGTTCTTCCACCTTGACTACTACATTCTAAGTTATCCTGAAAATTACAGAGTGCACAGGCTTCAAATGTATGTGGTTACAGTTGGGAAATCAAGAGGGTTTAGAAGCTCTGTAATTACTAACTCTGTGTTTGTGTGGGTGCAGTCCTTCTGATCCACCACATCATGGTGTTCTCTTGTCACTGCTGCAGTTCTGAGTAGCGTATCTACATGAAGATACATAGAAAACTGTGTACGCATAATTAAAAAAAATCCAGCACATCACGAAGAGATCTTCAAACCAGTAACATGAGATCTGCTGACCTTTCTGAGAGAAATGTGATGGCGCTTTGCTTGAACAGATGTCTAGCTACGAAATGGGAGCATGACACCATAAGTCATTTTTAGCGAATGTAATGCCACTGGGTCTTCTGGCCAGGGTTTGTGACTGTGATCAGTGGAAGCGTCTGGGTGGTAGAGTGTTTTGGGTAGGTTTTTTTTACAATTACTAGGCAACAGTTTATATATTTGCTCAGTTATTGAAATGATGCAATAGGCAGTCAGAAGGATGTGAGTAATTTCTTTTTTCTGAACACCCTCAACCTTATTAATGGTAGTTTTAGGATGAAAGTGTAGCATTGTATATCAAACTAAGGATAAGCAATGGGAGCATAAAATGTTCTTCTTTCTAAATGATCCACAAAGGCCTTTGAAAGTATTCAGAATTGGCTACTTATCCCAAAAGGAGCACCCAGACAGCAGTCCCCAGAGCTGTTTCGGCAAGAAGTGCAGGGTTCACACTTATGTAATGCATTAAGGTACTATGAATTCCTTAATTAACTCCACTAATATTATGCTGAAATAGATTTATATTCTTGGTTGGCTTATGTCATAGTCAGGCACTGCACATTCGTCACCTACATCACTTCACATGTCTTCTTTTTCCCTTTCTATCTTTAAATGTGACCATTGGAAAATTAAGTTCTCTGGAGTATACGTCACTGTGTGCCTGTTTCCTTTTGATCTAATGCAGGCTTAATAGTTATCTCTGTTTTTACAGGGCCATGACATAACCTCTCTGTGTACATACATTATATGTTGTATATATATGATATATATATATATATATATATATATATATATATATATATGTATGTATGTAGCTATATGATGTGTCTCCTTTCTTTCTCACTCCCCCTTCACCTGTTGCTTCCCCCTTGTTCCAACCCTCTGGACTGTGGGTAACACTGCTATTTAATTTGGCTCAGGGTAAAAAGCCAGGAAAGATAGATATCACCAAGGCTGGTAGTTGTTGGGAGGTGTGAACAAGAAGAGGCAGCATGTGCATCTGGTGCTCACACTGAAGATCAGCAAGCTGACCTTACACCTCTAATTGCTTAAGAACAGAATAAGGCTTCAAAATAGTCCCTCGTGTTCCTTGTAAAATAGAAAATTGTATCTGTTGTAGAACTGACAAAGGTGTTTTATGATTTCTTGTGGCCTATAAGCAGCTGCCAAGTACTCTTTTGTTGAACTCAGTAGTGGGTTTGCAAAGTTTTGAAGCAAGTTTCACCTGTACTTTAACAAATTCCACTCCTCTTGGTTGTCTTCTTGTCCATGCACCACACGTGGACCACAGGGCCAAAGCATATAGCAATATATTTTATCTGCACTGCAGCTCATGCTTTCAACAACTTGACTAAAGAAAGCATCACTGTCACCAAGCGAGGCAACTGCAGAGAAATTTCCCTGCAAATAAGCACTTTTTCTTCATAATTTGCATTTTTAAAAATTGTTGCTAGTTATCCCATTGTGCCTTGTTATAGCTCCTTCTCTTTAATCTATATTGTCTTTATATTAGTGGTTGGCATATGTGAAAATAGTTTGCATTTTTATTATACTTTATGCTTTTGTCTTCCCCCCTCTATTTTTGCTATTAGCTTAAAATTATTAAAATTAGTATCTACAGTTGTACTAGGTATTTCAAAGCTCTAATTTGATAGCAGGCATCAGACCTGTTCATTTTTGCTTTGTGCTTCCACAAAGTTCTACTCTGATTGCCAAGAATTTAAAATAAAAGGTAGGAGTAAAGGTCTGTAAAAGGATTTTGTTTTTCAGAGCACTGCCATAATAGTAGTTTTCAGTACTGGAATAAATGGGCAGCTCTTAAAATACTTACTATAAATGCTGTAGAATGGTTTACAGAAGCTGGAAGCAGTGTTTCTTTAGGGGGAGTAGCTTATCCCTAAAAATTGCCATTCCTGTAGGCCAAAACAATTATCAGAGACTATGGAAATTGAAATCTCTGCTGTGGGTGGGATGCAGACAGAAAGTCCTCTGTAACATTGTTCATCCCTCCAGCTGGGTTCCTGCAGTGATCTCTGTGAGTGATGGTTTTATTTGCATCCTCTGTCGCGGACAGATACCTGCACTCAGTGCCTTGCATGGCAGGGAACTTGCAAAAGTCACCTAGTCCAAGACACAGGGCTCTTATCCTATGCATTACAGGTGTGCTGTTTTTAATAGTTCATTGGGGTTTTTTTTCCTCGAAGAGGAGGAAAAAACCCTCACCCTGACCATTTTGTAATGTAGGAGCAAATCACGCCACTGCAATACCGTAAATCCTACAATGCGGTCAGGAATAGGGCACCAGTTTTGGGGGGGGAAAGCTGTGGCCGAAACCGCTGTTCGGCGCAGGTCGCGGTGCCGCAGGCAGCGTGTCTGTGTCCCCTGTGTGTCCCCTCTGTGTCCCCGCGAGGCTGTGCCACCACCTCCTGGCGAACGAGGGTAGCCGGGAGGCAGGGAAGGGTCTCCGCGGGCCATTTTTGACCGAAATGGTGCGGTTTTACAAAAACCAGGCTGCGGAGACCGTGTGTAGCTGATAGGAGTCGGGGGGTTGATCCGACCGTCCGTGTGTCCCCCTTATGGCTGTGCACCCACCCGTGTACAGTCATTTTTTCATAATGCAGATCCTTATTTACCTTGTAATTCAGTCTGCCTGTGACAGAATGTTTACTGTTGGTGCAGTGATGGATTAGATGTGTAATGGGTTTTATAGCTCAGTGAAATGAGCGGCGTTGCTCATGGCCGGCTTGCGTTCGCTGTGATCAAAGCTGTGTGTACTCAGCAGAGCATTGTGCAAAAAGTAACTCAATAAAGCTGGTGTCGAATTTACTTCAGATTCTCAGTGTTTGCGTGGTGGTTCCTCCGTTCTTTGTACCAGTTTGACTTGACATTGACTGGCCTGTGTATGTCTGCGTTATTATTTGTTGTTTTATAAAATAGCCTTGTTATACTCCACAAAGGTGTATGATGTGACCATTTAAGCTCAATATTGGATAAACTGATCAACCCCAAATGTGATACACACATACGCTATCCCATGGTTTTCCAAAAATTCTTTGGTACAGTTTTTTGGGAGGGTTGTTATTTTATTAAAACTACTCAACAGTTATCAGATAAGCTTTAGAAACAGTCCTTTCAGTACAATAGAAAAATTAAAATTCAGTAGGAAGATGAATGTAAACAGCAAGATTTCAAGAGCAATTTCTGTTTTTCTGGGTTGGGTAGCAATTTCATCACAGTTTGCGGAACAAGCCAAAAAATAGAAAAGAGAAAGCACAAGGATTATATGCATAAAATGAAATGTATTAATATGTGTGGCCATCTTGTGGCAATGAAAAGTACTATGGTATATTTTTTAAAAAGGAGGTAATATTAAAAACAAGTCTGGGGTCAGTTGCTTGATTTAGATGACAACTGTGCCTTGAACTCAATGTCTTCATATGACCAGAATGAATAAGCAGTAATTTTTGTATGGACTGAAAACTTCTACTACTGAACAGATGATTTTTTAATTTTTTTTTTTTTAGTTAAAAAGATCAAATTAGCTTAATATAAAATACAAAGAAATAAGCATAGGTGTCTCTAGCATAACAACAGCCATTGGATTGCCAGAGGCTGAGGCTTTACATGATGTTTTCAACCAGTTTCAACTTCCAAATGAGCTGTAAACAAAGTCGGGTGTTTTTGTTTGTTTTACTCAGCTGGAAAGTCACCGATTCCAGTCAAGACTACAGACCCAGAATAAATCAGTGCATTTCAGAAACACTGATGAATTTATTTGTATTTCTTCAAGAAATGTCCCACTTTAAGGAACAAAACCCTGGCAAGGTAAGCACTCCCCAGTAAGATTAACAGTTCTATATGATTTAATAAAAAGGTGAGAGAGATTTAGGAAAAAAAAACCAAGTGAACAAGCAAAAATAAAAACGTATATTCTGACACATGCAGTCATGAGTTTCTGCTAACATTTTTTTTTTTTTCTGTGAAGAATATGTGTAGGTAGTCAGTGAGAAAATCTGTTCACAGTAAAGTTTATAGCAATACAGTCCATCCCCTTACACTGTTGGAACTTCTCCAGTTATTCCATTGACTTTTTGAAGGAAATATAAAACATCACAATTTAATGAAAACTTAAAGAAGTAAATAGGCATGATCCTAAATGTAAACATTGGGATTTTTATCAAATAACTGTAGTTTTCAGGAATAGCTGTATGAAGAGAGTTCCTTCTAATTATTGTGGCATTTTTTCTCCTATACACTTAGTTGGTGTTTTTTTTTTTTTTTTACTGGATTTAGCTGGAGAAGCCAGTTCATGAGGGGGGAAGCAAGAGTAAGGCTTTTTTTTTCCTCCAAGTTTGAATAATATCATTATTTAGTTCTAGTCAAAAGTGAAGCAGGTTTGTGTTTGTTTTTTTTTTTTCCAAAGAGAAATATGAATAATGTAAATGTATATTATGATAATAGTAGATTTCATTTTTATATTTGTATTGCTAAATACATGTTAAAATACAAGTTAAAAGAAGATTACAAGGCTTTTTCTCCTCTTTTAATCTCTCTTAATTTTGCCAGAAAATCTTTCCTGGAAACAGGCCATTCAGAATTAGCAAATAGAAAGTATGTAGTCCCACACTCAAATATTAGCAGTTTAGACTGAAAATACAGATGAGCAACTGGATGAAAAAAAAAATCATAGAAGAATGAAAATTATCTAGAAAAATTAATAAATTATATAAAGAGCAGTTGTGTGTTTGGACAATAAAGTTACATTTAAAAGAAGTAAGTTTATAGTGAAGGAAGGACATGTAGTATCAGTAATGTGGTAACATGACATTAACTGTATGTTAAGAGATATCTAATACTAGTTTAGAAAATATAATTTTGATAGCATGTTTTCATTTCTTTTCCCTGACCTCATTCTCTAAGCTATGTCATTATTTTACTGCTATAATTAGAAGCAAATTAGGCAGTAATGCTGTGTGCAAAATTTCTTTGAGTTAATCATGTTATTGCAATTCTTTGAATTAACCATTTTATTGCAGTTCAGCTCCAAAAGCAAATGGATCCTCTCTGCACACTTTCAACAGATCAGTTGAGCAATGTGCAGTTGTGAAAAATATACTGCTATGTCTCAGTCACCACAAAGGCCAAATCTCAATTTTTATACTGAAAATTTGGCTCAGTCTTGTCATTAACAGGGGTGCTACAGTAGCTAACAAGCATCAAGAGATTGCTCACCAGCATATGAGCGAAAACAGTTTCACAAAATAACACAACAGGGGAGAGATCTCTAGCTGGAGGAAGGTTGTTTTGCTTTTGTAAGCATGCACTGTAATATTGCAATTAGCGAGATGGGTTTTTTCATGCATATAAATTGTCCAGTCTATTTTCATGCCATGAGGGTATAATTTCTAGTAATTCTAGCAATAACCAACAGCTTGTTAAAGCTTTACAGTAAATGAATAAAAATAGTATGTTTTTATGGTAGAAGAGGGAATGCATCCTAATTATCCAAAATGGACTGTTTGATGCTTATTTTCACCAGAAGTGTTAAAAATAATTCCCAGTTTTAAAAAACAAACTTCGAAGTTGCACTGCCTTCTAGACTTCACTAGCATGCAACATCTTTATTTTGCAAAATGATCTAATCATTTAATGAAAGTGTTAATTGTGAATTTTAATGTTTTTGCCAGTTTTGCCTACTAGTCTGCAGCATATGTACATTTTTCACTGTCTTGGGAAGTTACATTCCTGGAGTTGTCCTCTCCTATGTCTTGTGTAAGTACGGTCATTTTTCCAGTCATGATTTGTGTATGTGTGTGCTGTTTATTATTTGGTCTCTGTAAAGGGAGTATTTATTTATTTATTTATTTTTATGTATACCTGTTTACACACTCATGCAAGTTTGCAGAAGACACCAGTCTCTGTGGTACAGTTGACAAGTCTGACGGACAGGTTGCCATCCAGAGGGACCTGGACAAGCTCAAGATGTGGGCCCACGACAACTTAATGAGGTTTAACAAGACCAAGTGCAGGGTGCTGCTGCTGGTTTGGGGTGACCCCCAGTATCAGCACAGTCGGGGGGGGTGAACAGATCCAGAGCAGCCCTGCCCAGAAGGACTTGGGAGTGCTGGAGAGGCTGGACATGACCCAGCCATGTGCACTCACAGCCCAGGAAGCCAAGTCCTGTCCTGGGCTGCATCCAAAGCAGAGTGGCCAGCAGGGCCAGGGAGAGGATTCTGCCTCTCTGCTCTGCTCTGGTGAGACCCCACCTGGAGTCCTGGGCATCCCCAGCACAGGAATGACATGGACCTGTTGAGTCCAAAGGAGGTGCATGGAGATTATCAGAGAGACTTAGCACCTCTCCTGTGAAGACAGGCTGAGCAAATTGGGAATGTTCAGCCTGGAGAAGAGAACACTCTGGGGAGAGGCCTTTCAGTTCCTAAAGAGGGCTTATAAGAAAGCTGGGGACAAACATTTGAGCAATGCCTGTTGCAATAGCACAAGAGGTAATGGTTTTAAACTGAAGGAGGGCTAATTTAAGTTAAATATAAGGAAAAAAAATACAATTTTTTGTCATGTGGAAGTCAGCTTACAAGTTTTTTTCAGTGTGTTGATTCTGGCACAATGTTGCATAGTCATGTTTGTCAAGTTAAGATACCCAAATCAGGCTAAATCAAGGTAATGATAAATGTTATCATGACCATAAATCATATCTTACTGATAGGAAAAAAGGTGTCAGTTGACATGATCATAATGGTATTTTCTGTGATGAGTAGGAATGGCTCCTGAAAACTGTATTTACCACAAAAGTGTCTGACATGGGCATTTCACAGTGCATTTTTATGTAAAACTAACTGTATTATGTAAAATGAGTAGTTATCTTCTGCAAAGGCATTGTTTAAGCTTTATTGAGTGACTCCTTGTACAGCAATAAATAAATACAATTTTTTTCTCTGTCTTCATTTTTATCACAGTATTGTGTGCCTTTTTATGTCCCTTCCTTAAGTGCAATGAATTTGGACAGAAATTGTGCAGCAAAATAAAGGCTTTTCTGATGAAACTAGATTTTGGAATAGTGGAATATATCAACCAGAAGAAAAAAGAGAGATCTGGTGAGTAGTTAATTATAGTCCCATATATTATTATATGATATATATTATTAGATAATATCAATATATTTCTGTATGCATAGCATTTTATTCACCTTGAAGAAGATTTGGTTTGTCCTAAGAAGTCAACTGTAGAGCTATTTCTTGCTTTGAGCCTGTGTACTGTTACTAGCTTTATAAGAAGTGACAATGTATATCAAATGTCTGGGTATGATAATAAAGAAATTATTACTTCATGAACAAAAACAAGGCAAGCTCTTTGTACATAATTAAATGTATTGCTTATAAGTTTTCAGAAAAAAAACTACTTGCTGTAAGCTTGTAATGATTATCTCTCTTTAGATATGGAAAACTTGCCCAGCAGAGAGACTCACTCAAAACTCTCAAAATAAATATATAACAGAATTTTCAGTAAGAGACAAAAGTCTGTTCCTGTATCTAAATCTGCCATGGTTTCACTCCCTCCAGCAAAAGGAATTTGTTTTCTTCTCCAAATACTCCTAAAGTATATAAGAATAGCAGCTACAAATTAATCAAAGTTTCTATATGGAAAGGGGAGAAATCAATTTATAACAAAATCTTGCCTATCTTGCCCAAAATCTTTCTAATACTGGAAACTTTTAGATTCTAAACAATAAAGCTATTTCAGGGAAAATCTGTGTATGAACAGTATTAGTTTGTTTTTTGTGCATGCTCCAGTTTTGGTAATTAAACCTTTGTAGTGTAGTCACACTACTTGCAGGTAGCCTACTCTTTTTAATTAGTGCTACATCAGTAGACTTAATATCTGCTTTAAAACATGCATTTCTTGTAACCATATGCAATTGATTATACAATGTGCTGTTCCTAGACCCAAGGAGAACTACCATGTGTCTTTTCCCCTTCTCTTACATGTAATGTGATAGTAACTGGAAATAAGGAATAATGCTTTGGAAATTTTCTTTCATGCATTATTCTACTTGTTCAGTTTTTTAAGTGAAACCGGCAGAGAAAAAGATTAGACTATAGTTTAATAAACTTCATAAGCCAGCACTGGGAAAATGGTTGAGGTTAGATGTGTTCTTTCCTGCATGTCATCTTCCAGTTTCATTTAACCCAGACAAGTTCTCTCCCTTGCTTTGCCCCTTGGATTCACCACATGGGCTCACAAACCTTGTGTTGGCACAAGAGAGGAAAGAGCAAGTTACAGGATAAAGTAACCAAGAACACTATGGCTGTGTTTTACATGTCATATTGGTTTGAAAGATTCTCAGACAGAGGACACAAAATTTGTATCTCTGCTTCTCTATAAGGAGCAACATTCTTTCAGAGGATGCTTTGTATGCATATTTGCATATGACTGTGAATGAAGGGTAACTGGGTCTTGGCAGAAGAAGGGGTTCGTGAATGAAGATTACATGCAATTATGAAGAAGATTGCACGTTCTCATGTAAAGTAATGTGGTGGGATGACTACACAGCCTAGTTTAACAGTACATTACACCGGTGCATTTTACCAGCAGTGTAGTCTAAAAGAGAGATATTTATTGCCAGATGACATTCTAGTGAGCAACAAAGACTCCTGAAGGAAGTACAGTGCAGGTAAATAGATCTACTGGAATGTTTTCAGAATAACATTCTTTCTCCCTCTTTGGTTGCTGTATTTTGATAAGCAGCCAGTCTCTCAGTCAGGCTTGTTTCCCTGGTAGCATAGCACATAAATGATGCACTGTGTCAGCAGGTGGAAGGTTATTATGCTACACAAGCTGTGTGACAGAGAACACACACTGAACCTAGAAACCCGTTGTCATGAGCAGGATAAAAAATATATCTTTTTTCTTTCAGAAACAGCAAAAACAAAACCTACAGAAGATGACAGTGAATTAGACATATCAGCTCTGTGTCCTAAGGTGACTTTTTTTCAGTCAGCCCTGTCTTGCTTTTAAAATCTATATAGATAATGGGAGGCTATCTAGATTGCTGTCTCTGTTCTTCTGAGGAAGATTTTAACCTCCCCAGGAGGCTGTGTTCCTGAACTAAGCAGTATGCTTTAGAAGTGATTCATAGTCTCCACCTTTAGCCTTATACTAATCAGCCTACTGCATTTCTGACTTCAGGCCTTCAAAGTAATGGTTTCATTGGCCTACTGACCTATGAATGTGTTTATTTTGTATTGGCTGTAGAATGATTACATTAATATTTAAAAGCAAAGGTGGTTACTTTTATTTCCAACAGTGAAATTTCAGTTGACTTTTATCAAATTAAAATACAAAAGGGAAATATTAATAGAAAACCTACATAATTTGTCAAATAATTTTAAATAACTTATCTAATAATTTTCAATGATGGTGCAAATAGGTATATTATCTGTAAAATCTTTCTAGATACTTGTATGAGAACAATCAAATTTCTCCTTTTTCTCCTAGTATTCTAAGTGATTGTATGGCAAATATTTTTCTGTTATAATCAGAATACCAGTTAATATTTAAAAAATAATCTTAATAGGAATTACTATGCAGGATTTGTAAAGCCTGACTTCAACAATGATTGCTTCGGATGTGGTTTTGTGCTGGGGGGGTGGAAAAAAAGACCAAAAAATATCCCATGGGATAAAAATTTGTAGTTGACAAAACTAAATATTGTTGAATAAATTGGTAAAGGATAATCATTTTTTTTTGGTCAGCTAATTTTTGATGGTCTAACAGATAGATATTGGGCTGGTTTTTCTGGTCCAAGTTTATTCATTTTGTTACATTATGCATATATTGTATTTGCAGGCTCATGTTGCTTTCATTACAGTAGGATTGCTTTCAGAATGAATAACAGGCATTTTCTATGCTTCTTTAGTATAATACAACCTTTAGTTATTAGAAAGAGGGATGCTTCACTTCTAACTATTGTATAGTATTTTCATGTTTCTTCAATTTAGGCTTAAATAGGAGATGATTTATGTTGCTATGACATACAAAAGGGATTTTTTTTCAGTCTCTAAGCATTGGCTTTCTGTAGTGTGTAATCTGTGAAGATTTTTTCTTTTTTTTAATATAAGAATACCATGTATGGGACTGTTTTCTTTGTAGGTTAGTCCTGCAATTGTTGCCAAAGAGCTGTCAGTGTCTGACACAGATGTCTCAGAAGTATCCTGGACCGATAATGGGACCTTTAACTTATCTGAGGGGTATTCTCCACAGACTGACACATCTGATGGTATGTAACAGCTTCATTGGTATCATCAGTGGATTCCACACACGCAAGGTACCTCAAGATTGTCAGACAATTTGAGGACAGAAGGTTTCAGGACTGTTACTTTTTTCTCTGAAACTAATTTGAGGTTAATCTTAGTGTTTTGTGTAGCTTGGGATACATCTTGTATAAGAACTGTCCTCATCTTAAAACTGTTGAAGTACATCAGCAAGGGTCTGAATAAATAAACAGTGCTGGGTAAAACCAACACATTCAATACATGCCAGACGTAGCACTCTCTTCTACCAAACCTTCTAAGCAAGTAAACCTTTTAAAATTACTACCAATGCTTTTGTGGGTAAGATAAGCAAATAAAAGCTGAAGAAGAAACAGTGAATACACTAACTTGTTAAACAGCCAATTAAATAAAGTATTGTCAGGTTTTACTACTAGAAATTGAGAAACCCAGCAATGAGCCTACGAAAACTTAGACTAGGAAAAGATTCTCAAGCACTTGGCTTGATCTTGACCAGAAAAAGTTTCTTACTTTTTACAGACCAAGCTATCAGTAAACACTTTGCTGAAATAAAAATTTAGGGCAACAGTAGTTTGGTGTAATCTCACCTGTGGATCTGTTGCTCTGCTCATCTTGCATTTCTCCTAGGAAAAGTTACCTGTAGATAACAAGCAGGTTGATACTACAGGCCAAATTAATAATTTCAGGTTTTTCCTAATATTTCAAGTTGTAAATAGACAGCATTGTATCATCACAGAACCATAAGCTGTAAAAAGCAATTGTCATTCATCTCATCTATCTTCCTATCCAAAGCAGGTTCAAAGCTCTTCATTAAAGCTGTATGAAGTTTCTCAGGGCTGTGACCACTTGAGTTCTGAACACCTCTAATGGTAGAGATTCAGCAACTTCCCTGGAAAGCCTTCTCAATATTTTCTTACCCTCATGATAAAAAGGTTTTTTTCTTAAAGTGAGTCAAAATTTCCCATGTTCCAGTTTGTGTCAGTTTACTCTGTTCCTTTCACTGTGCATTTTCTAGAAGAGTCAGGCCCATCTTCTCTCTACCTTCCCATTCAGTAGTCAAACTGATTTCCCCTTTACCACCTTCTCTTGGAGCCAAACAAGGCCCATTGTCTCCATATCTACATACATCCTGTTCTCTAGCCCCCTAAATAATCATGCTGGCCCTCCAGGGTATTCAGTCCTGTATGCCATTGTCTGTCTAGAGCAGGAGAGGTCAAAACTGGCAAAGTACTTCAATGTATACTTTCAGTTTCTGAACAGGGGAGGAGAATCTCTTCCACTGACTTTCTGCCTTCAATTTTGCTACTACAGCTCAGTGTGTGATTCACCATCCTTGCTTTAAGGGCATACCACTGACTTGCTACCCACAGATCTTTTTCTGAAAAGCTGCTTTCTGTCTTGTTGCCCCCAGCCTGTACTGCTGCACAGGTTATTCCATCCCAGATGCAAGACCTCACATTTTCTTTTGTTGAATGTCGTGATGTTCCTTTTCAGTCTGATCCTTTCTCCAGCCTGTTGAGGTCCCTCTGAAGGCATCCTGACCTCCAGAATATCAAATAGACATGCCCCACAGCAATTCCTTCCTGCCCATGAACTTGCAGAGTATGCTTCAGTCATTAATAAAAACCTTGAACAGTGCGGGTTTCAGTGCCTGTGACAACACCAATAACCAGCCTCCAGCTGCACCTTGTGTTGCTGATGAAGCTTTGTGTTGCTGCCTTGACCCCTGCAGTCCAGCCACTTTTCCACCCATCTTACAGTTCCCTTACCCTGTTCACTCACCAGTTTGGCTCTATTCAAAGCCTTGCTAAGTGAAAAATAGCAACATCCTCTCTTCTTCCCCATGGAGCATTTCAGCAAATGGAACATACACAAAAATGCAAGACCAAATGGGATGCATCCAAGGACTGGCTCATCTCCTGTCAAAGCTCTAGGCATTAGAGCCACCACTCTACATGCAGCACAACCCTTCCTTCTCGTCTTCCCAGCCTGTCTTTCCTAAAGAAAATGGAGAAAATTACATACGAGTCATTTTTAGGATTTATTTCCTTAATTCTTATGAATGCTCCTACAACAGGCTCCTGTTGCTGGTTTTCATAGAAAGTAAGTTCAAACTGATTACTTTTTACTTTCTGATTCAAACACTTGATGAAAGTATTTGCTTGTGCTTATTTAAGCCTCTTCCACAGGCCATGTACTGCATGGTATGTTTTACACATGTCTAATAACATACTGTGTCATTCATGAATGTAGCCATTAAAATTTAAGGTTTGATTACATCATTCTTTTTATCCTCTTGAAAACATGAAACAATTCTGATCTTCTGTAGAGTTTCCATTTTCTGCTTCCTTTATAGTAGAAGCATTGGCCAGGAAAGGAAAAAGAAATTGGTCTTTGCATTGGTTTTATATCTTTATTTAAATGGATAAAACATTCTTTCTATTATTCCATATGCATGTTAAAAGTTTGTAACACATCTTTACATGTTTACATATTTGTAGTTTATATATATTGGGAAGGAAAATAAATTTTAGCACTTCATGTGGTTGCTATATTTAGAAGTAGCTGTGCTGAAGATTTGCATGGGTTGTTTCAATACAGATAGATACCTAAAAAAAAGTTGGCTTTAGAAAGTTCATTTGTTCAAAGACTTAGGTTCATACCAGTTGATTTGGGGTGCTAGATTTTTGACTTCAAAACCATTTTGTTTTAGATGTCACATAAAACTCCTTCTATTAGAGGACTGCTAGAGTAGGGATTAGTAGATGTATTCAGAAGAACACTTGTTACTTGCATTTTTACATATGGCTGCCTTTTGTGAAAAAGGAAAAAGGAAACCTTTTGTGAGTGTTAACACTGTTTTCTTCTGTTAATGCTGTCATAGATTTTGACCGACCTAGTGATCATGAAGAAGCTTTCGCTAGAGATCTTTTAGAGTTTCCCTCTTTAGAAAATGGTGCTGGCACAAATGATGACGATGACTCAAGCATTGGTTTGCCCACCCAGCAAAAACGAAGGAAAGAGCAAAGTGATGTCAAGGCAGATCACGCTTCCAGACAAGAGAGACCATCCACGGCAGGGTTGTCCTTGCCTTTGACCAGTGACCAAACCGTTAATTTAATGAGTGGAATTGCTGGCAATGTCATCACAGCTGCGGTGTCTGCTGCCATCAAAGACCAGCTGCAGTCCCTACAGCAAGCTCCCTCACAGGCAGCGCCCAGTTTGAGCGAGGAGACAGACACAGAGGAAGCTGACGATTTTGAACTGCTTGACCAGTCGGAGCTAGAGCAGATTGAGAAAGAATTGGGACTTTCACAAAGTCAAGAAGCAGAATCCCAGGAAAAGAAGAAGTCTTCAGGCTTCCTGTCAAATCTGCTTGGAAGTCATTAACCTGGAAGTTGCAGCTGGTAACACAGAAGAAATTAAATATAAAACAAAAAAAAAATACCATCATATGAAAAAAAAAAAAGAAAGAAAAAAAGAAAAAAGAGAGAGAAGAAAATTCTGAGCTGTAAGCTTTAACTGTCCCTTTAGATGTGTTGTAATAATTTCCCTTATGCAGAGTGAATTAACTGGATAAATATCAGCTAATACTGATAGTTTAATGTTTCTGGTAGTTATACCTCAATGTAATAGCATGGAAATGAATTATCTATTCGCTGTTTGGTTGCAGATGTGTGGTGGAAGTCAATTCAAAACAGTTGAGAGAAAGGTTTATTTTACCTTTTTGCCAACCATCTATTTTGGGGTCCTGAGCCAAATTTTCAATATTGGTAGTTTATTTACTCTAGTTTTCCAATTATGTAATACAATTAATATTGTGAGGGCAAATTATCAGAGGGCTGCAGTGAGATTAACTGCATCTCACCTCCTTCAGTCCGACCAGAAATTATGGATCCCTGCAGTTAGCATTATGTGTAGTGCATCTACTGTATATGAAACACATTAACTGGCACAACGTGAGTTTAAATATACGTGCAACACTATAAAACCCCCTAGGTTTCATACTTGAAACCTTTGAATTATTTTGGATATGGTGATGCATTTCCAAATTTTTTGCTGTTATAGGCCTGTAGAGCTGTAAAGTGGCATGTTTTATGACTGACCACCTGCTGTGTTCCATGATGGAGTCTGGTCCTTGGCAGTATTGCCCATGTCAAAGTCAGCCAATGAATCTTTATGTTTAAAGAGAATATTGTGTAAACTGAACAACCTTTGGGGAGCAGGTGCAGGTAGCTATTGTTTGGAGTAGAGATTAGAGATGTTAAAAAAAAAAAGCATAAAGGTTTTTTAGGTGCCACTTCCTTAATTCGAGATTCTGTAGGTTTTGGTTTGGCTTTTTTTTCTATGATAGCTGCTTCCACTTGCAACAAAAGTTGTGTCGCAAGCTGATTATTCTGAGATATTTAGAAGCATTTGGTGAGGTCAGTCACTAGAGAAGACACTCAGAATCTTCTTCTTGGCATGTAATTTAAATGTGGTTAAAAAAAAGAACTTGTTTAAATTATTTGCCAGTTTAAAGTCCACACATGCTGAGGGAATGGCATGGGATCTCAAGCAGATAACTTATTTTTCTAGGGCTTTTTTGTTCACCTGTGACAAAACTGCATTGCAATACCAAGCAATAGTAATCCAAGAAATAGGAAGAAATAAAGCTAGTTTTTTTAATGTGAAGCAAACCATTAGCAAAGTTGAGGGACCATGTCAGCTGCTACTACTACTCAAGTAAATTTCCATTTGCTGGCATTTGAAGAGGTAAATACTGTTATCTAGGACCCTCAAGAAGTACAGCAACAGATAATAAAAATCTTCCACTAACATATATATGTAGGTAAACCTGTGTTTGAAATTAACTTCATTTTGTATTTTTTTTCCTTTTGAGGTGGAAAAATAGGCAGATGGCCAGAAAGAGTATAGCAAAAGGAAGGATGCTGAGATTTTTTGACACTAGCTTTATTGTTGCTTGTGCTTTTTGTGTCAGTAACGCATATTGGCCGTGTTTGCTGTCCTTTACCAATAAAAGGGTAAGCCTGTGCCTTCATTATCAAATACATTATGAAATATGTGGATGCTGGATATAGATCCCACAAGATGCAGCTTTCAAAATTACAGTATCTCAACACCCGAGTTTCTGGAAATCATTAGAAAACATGGCCCACGTCACTTCCACAACCTTAGTTGCTAAGTTTCTTCTTTAGCTTTCACCAGCCTGTTCTTCTCATTTGGAAAAAACAAATAAACAAAAAAAAGTAAAATACCCAACCAAAATTTTAAAAAGCTTTTGTTGAAAAATCAGTGAGTTTAAAAATGTTCTCAGATGATTTAAAAGCCTCATTTCCTTGCCGCATGTTTAGGACAATCTGTACAGTTAAAAGAGTACAAATCCAGGTTGCTGATGAAGCTTTGTAGGATCCCCAAACAACTGAGTTCTTCCTTGTCCAGAAGTACTGGTGCCAGAAGGGGAAACAGGCTGCAGGACAGGGAGAGGCAGGAGGGAGGGAGCAGTCCTTCGCAGGCTTTTCTGGTGCAGACTGTCAGGACAGACTAGCTGTCTGTCAATGGTGGCATTGTAACAGCGTGCACTTTATTGTTGTTTTATGAAAAATACTTGTAGTTATAAAAGTATGTAACACAGGGGCACTCTTCTAGAATAATAGACTAGATCAGAAAGAAAAGCAGTTGGAGGAGTTTCTCAGACTTTTTGTAAATTACCCATTTTCTGGTTTCAAGATAGGTAAATAGATTGATTTTTCTCCAGTGCAACTCCTTTTTTTATTTTTTTTTTCCAGAAAGGAAAAGCCAACCAAAAGTTGAACAAGTAAATCATTAAAGCATTAAAGTTAGGGACACAGTTGCTTATCTGAGTGTCTTTAGATTTTTTTTTTCTGCTGTCAGGGCACTCAATTACATTCAAGCCCCTAAATACTATGTAATGGGAAGAATGTAATTCTGTAACATTTAATATTCTTCCTCAGATGTCTAATTTTCTGCAGGAAATTACATCTTCCCTTCCACACAACCACATGTAAGAAACACTTTGCTTGGATACAATACATTCCACTGCCAGCAGTTCACCAGCAAAATACAAAGAAATGTTTCTCTCCTTTGTGGATCATTTCCACAGAGCCCTCACTTAGAAATCCCTTGAGAAAACTTCATTTTTCTGTGTTATAGCAGCAGCCACGAAATATCAGTTCCTTTAAAAATTCCTGTTGCAATGGTCCATAGTGTCTTTCCTACCAAGCACTGTTGTCACCTTCCCGTCCTTCAAACCGAATGCATGGGCAGGAAGACAGGCAAGGGAGTAGAAGGCAGCACACAGCTTTGAAACATGCAGTTTTTCCACGGGAAGCCTGCTTGCGTGTGATCTCCAGTCAAAAGGCACACAGGCAGCGTAGAGGGCATGGAGTGAGCCAGTGCCGCGGGGTAGCAGTGTGTGATCCTGCCCTGGGATCGGTGCTGCTTGTGCTGTGTGCGTGCTCGCACCTGGCAGTAAAGGGCTCACCCTCCTGTGCCTTGCAGTGGCTTCTTCATGCATCCGGATGGAAGAAAAGGACGTGTGTCAGGGCAGGGATGCAGGTCACTCTTTCATACTCAGAAAACTTCCCCTTGTGTCCGTACACGTGGGTGACAGGATCGCCATCAGATTGGTGGCCTTAGGCTTGTCGAATCCAGTGCAAAACCACCCGTTTCCAGCACACCGGGTTTCCATGCATACGTAGCACACACCTACTGACCTATTCTTCTGTTTGTTAGTGGGAGAAAATACTATTCTATGCAGAGGAGGTTAAATAATTGTAACTCAAAGTAACAGGATCTGAAGAGATACTCGTTCTACTTGTTCTGTGTTTGTTCTGCACTTTTTTCAGGCTGTCCCAGCCTCTCTGAACAAATCCCTGTAGTCTCCACGTCTGTTCTCAGCACATGAACAGCCTCGCAGTCCGTGAGTAACCCCCACCCGGGCAACCAGAAACTGGAGAATTACAAAATGTCCGTATTTAAGTATTCTGCAGCACTTTACCTGCCTGATCACTGTTTTGTAAACATGGAACTATTATATTGATTGTTTTAATAAATATGTGTTAGTTTTTATCTTTCATCATCTCCTTGTGTGTTTGCTTCCAGAAATGGAAAAAACCCTGTAAGAACAAACGGGGTGACCTTTCACCCTCTACAGTTACCTGAAAGGAGGTTCTAGCCAGGTGGGGCTCAGCCTCTTCCCCCAGGTAACCAGTGATAGCACAAGGAAGTCGTAAGATGCAAGAGGGAAGGCTTAGGTTGGACATTAGGAAGGATTTCTTCACGGAAAGGGTGATCAGATACTGGAATGGGCTGCCCTAGGGAGGTGGTGGAGTCGCGGCCCCTGGAGGTGTTTCAGGAAGACTGGATGTGGCACTCTGTACCATGGCCTAGCTGACACCAAGGTGCTGTTCGGCCACAGGCTGGACTCGATGATCTAACATATATTTTCCTACCTGACTGATTCTGTGAAAACAAACAAAAAAACGAAACAAAAATTAAAAACAAAACCCAAAGCAATCCCGAGCCCTCAGAGCGGCAGGACGCCGCACCCCGGCTCAGCCCCCAGGGCCGCTCCCCGCTCCGCTCCGGGCACCGCCCCTGCTGCGCGCCCTCCGGCCGCCAGGGGGCGGGCGCGGGCCGCTCCCGTCGGAAGCCGCGCGGCCACTTCCGGTCCCGGCGCCGCCAGCTCCGCTGGCCGCAGGTGCGTGTCCCGGGCCTGGGGGGTGGGATGGGATGGGATGGGACGGGACGGGACGGCACGGCACGGCACGGCACGGCACGGCACGGCACGGCGAGGGTGGGGGACAGGCGGTGTGGCCCAGCCGAGCCGGCTGTGCTCCCTTGGGATGCAGGCTCCCTGTGAGCCCGGCCTGGTCCACGCCTGGCCTGGTGGCTCCCTGCTGCCGCCTACGCCCTGTCTTATCTCTTTTTAAAAAAAAATTATTTGTATTTATTTACCCATAGGCTTTGCCCGAATTTTTGTTGTCCGTGTGGTACATGCCTGCCTGGTGCCAAGATTTGGGACACGGGCTCAGTTTAAATCCAACCGAAGGCAGATAAAAATCAATAAAGAGCCTCAGGGGAGGTGGTGATTTGTCTGGAAGGGCTTGGCTGTGCTGCGGGCTTGTGAGTGCCTGGGGTGTCGTTTTCCTGAGCCCCACACAAGGTAGGACTCGGAGGTTCGGTCCTGCGGCCTAAACCGGGAGGGGGAAGTGCGGGCGGGCCATGGGGAGGTCTCGTGTAACTACAGGGGTACTCTGGTGTTCCTCTGGTTTATGCAGTTTGAGTTGTAAACATGACTCCACGTAGTAGTCAGAGGTGAAGGCTTATGGTTATATTTTCTCTTAGTTACAAACCCCTTCTTAGCTGCTTTCTTTTGGGTGGGGTGGAGCGGGAGGAGATTAAAGGAGTGTTTTTAGATGCACCCGTGGCAGTGTTGCGTGGCTTCTGTCTGTCGTCATGGACCAGAACAGTGTTCTGCCTCAGAGTCCTGCAAGGAGTTTATCACTTAACAGCCAGCGTGGCTCTGGGTCAGTGGTTTATGGCCAAGGTTGGTTCTTGGGTGGGGAGAGGGGCAGGGACCGAATACTCGGGATTTCTCAGAGGGCGGAGAGTACGTTTTTCTCTGAAACACAAAAAGCATCCGTTACACTGAGTAGATGCTTTTAGTGCTCCAGATAAAATAATATGGCCTTTATTTTCTGCATCCCCCCTGTAGCTGTCACACTGTAGATAGCACAAGCAGTGATAAGTACGAAGCCCAGTGGTTCCAGGGAATGAGTGTTTCATAAAGTGTGTTTTGACTCTACATGTTGATGACTTCTGCCACTGCTTCTCATTGCTAGTAGCTTCAGGGAGGGATTGCTTTTCCTCTCCCTGCTTTCAGACCCCCTCATCCTTATGTATTATTTCTTTTTTCTCCTGATTAAGCCATAGTTTTTCTAAATCAATTAAAAGATGAAGGTGCTTTCTGTGATCTCCAGATAAGGATTTTTTTCTCTTTGCTTTTGGAGCCTTTAAGAGATTCCATCAACTTTGTTATTAAAAAAATAAAATAAATTTTACAAAGTTAAATTTAATGTATGGGTTTGTAAAGGACAGTATCAGTGTGGCAGGTCACTGCTCTGCAGCTGTCCTGTACCAGCCCCAGTAACACAGCTCAGCTGGATGGTGGGAAGTGGAGGGAGACCAGGGTTAGCAGTGGCTTCAAGTGCTAGATCTAGGCATGGCTCACTGCATCTCCAGATGAACAGCTGTGCAGGGTAAAGTATTGTCAACACTACATGCACTGCTCCAAAGTAGATAAGAAGGCCTTGTTTTTAAATGCAGTAACAGGGTTTTCTTGCCATTTAATTAGGCACTGGAAAATAGAAAATAGGCCTGTAAGCAGGTTTTCTCTTTTTTACCCTTATTTCTGAGGAATCACTGATCTCCTCAAAGTCTTACAGTTGGCAGAACATGAGCTTGTTAAGAGCCTTTAGTCACTGATATTCAGTGAATAGTGTAGAGCTTCTAAAATACTGTTGCTGTGACTAGGGCCCCTCTTCTGCATCCTAATCCCAACAGTCACAGCGTTCTGCATCCATAGCTGGAATGCTCAGCTGCTGCTGTGGTACAAGTAAACTCAGAGTCTTTTATTTATAAGTTTCCTCTCTTGTTCCTGCCTGTGAGTACTGCACTCATTGCTGATGCTGGTGTTAAATAAATTTAATTCTGTGCAAGAGTTGTGTGTCTAATACTGCCTTAAAAGAAGGTTGTCAGGATGTTGTGTTGGGGCTTTTTTGTGTCTCTTATTTAATTTTTTTTAGCATGATTTTCTTTTTTGCCACTTTCTAGTAATGGCTACCTACACTTGCATCACTTGCCGTGTGGCTTTCAAGGATGGTGACATTCAGCGTGCCCACTACAAAACCGACTGGCACAGGTACAACCTGAAGCGTAAAGTTGCTGACATGCCTCCTGTCACTGCTGAGAATTTCCAAGAGAGAGTCCTGGCACAGAGAGCAGTAGCAGAGGAGCAGAACAAAATCACTGCCACTTACTGCACAGTGTGCAGCAAGAGGTTCTCCACCTTCAATGCCTATGAGAATCACCTGAAGTCCAAGAAGCACCTGGAGCTGGAGAAGAAAGCTGTTCAAGCTGTCAGCAAGAAGGTGAAAATATTAAATGAAAAGAATCTGGAAAAGGGGCTGGCCCCAGAGAGTGTAAATAAAGATGAAATGAACACAGCTATTCAGCAAGCCATCAGAGCCCAGCCATCTTCGTCTCCAAAGAAGACACCTCTACCTCCCAGTAATGCGAGTAGCTCTCCAGTTTCCAGGGAAAGCAGCAGCTTGTCCCAGAGCAGAGAACGACCAGAAATACCTCCACGGCTGCAGTGGTTTGAACAACAAGCAAGGAAGCTGGCTAAGCAGCAAGCAGAGGAAGAAGAGGATAATGAAGAAGGTAAGGCAGTAAACACACTGACAGAAGATAGTTTGGGGTGAGCTATGGTTTGAGCAAAATGTTCCTCCTACTTCTGCAGTGCAGCGTTTTCCATCACAAAAGGTCTTGTTGATTAAATTTTCAATTTAACAAAGGAGTTAAGGTTGGCCTATGTTTGCAGTCAAGGACTCTGTGTTAAAATGTCTGAACTGCCAGCTGTTCAACTTACAGACAGACACTAATGCATGTAAAGATTTAACTAAATAGTCACTAGTATGAGCAGTATTTCCCACATAAAATGTCAAAGGAGGTTTCCTTTTAAGAGAGCTAGTAAAAGCTACTTCTGAAAAATAAATGAATAAAAATCCAGTTACGATCATTTGCTGTTGTCCCAACTCATTTCCTGATCTGTTGAAGGGAGGTGGGACTGTGTTTGGTTTTGTTTCCCTCTGCCCACCAAGACCAGAGGAGAAAGTTTGCTCTTTAACCTGTATGGCATCACTTCTCAGCATGTTGATGTCTGTGTTAAAACGGGTTTAAGAGTTGCCACCCCAGCTATACTTCCTGTGAATACAGCTTTGTGTTGGAGGTCAGCCTGGAAAGTAGACAGCTGAAAAGATCAGAACTTAGGAATTTCCAGAAAAGGGTTATTTTTAACCTGGATGCTTTCAGTGCTGTAATTGACAGTGCAGCTCCAAACACATCTATTGGAGCAGTTGAATGGGTGATTGAGCTTGTAGCAAGGGGATAGGTATGAATGAGGGGGGGGTTCATTCCAGCTTCTGAAACCCATGTGTCACGTTACTGCATCTGTTACAGCAGTTTTGTGCTCTTGAAATTTCAATTGCAGTTTGGTGAATCTGTTCTACATGAGAAAAAGCATTGAACATACATCATAACACCTAAAGAAGCCAGCTTGCACCTGTCTAGTACCAATGTGTTAGTAATAAATTGTATTGTGAAAATCGCAGTAGGTTTCTGAATGCTAATTGTTCTTTTAAGTGTGTGAGCAGGAGTGTGTTTTCTCTCACTGCTGGAAGTATTTTCCTGATGTTTCCAGAGTTTCTTGCTTTCAGTGAGACATGCTTGTGTTCTTGCACTGTGGTGAATTAAATTTGAGGCCTAGAAACAGCAGTGAAGTGTTAATAGTTGAGAAAATGGAGGGGGGAAAGTATCAGATCTGCCAGTGGTTTTTATGAGCAACCTTGTGCTTTGCTGTGCATCTTTAAAAGAAATGTCTTTTACTGGCAATGGTAAATTCTTGCACCTGGAAATGGCACTTAGCTGTAAGAACAAAAAATATAATATGTTCTATGATGGCTTATTCTAACCTACTTGGGACTTATTTTCCTTGGGAAAAGTATAAAATAAATATGTATTTTTTTAAACTTCCTTTAAAAGACTGGGAAGATATGGATTCTGATGAAGACATTGGCTCTGATGAAGACATTGGCTCCGACAAAGAGATGGAAAGTGTGGAAGAAGAGGAACAACAGGCAGAGGCTGAAAGCATTCCTGCTGTTGGGGCCATACCAGTCACAGACTGCTTGTTCTGTCCCCATCACTCAAGATCTCTCACAAAAAATGTGGCACATATGACAAAAATTCACAGCTTCTTTATTCCAGACATAGAGTACCTTGTGGATCTCAGAGGACTAATCAAGTATCTTGGTATGACTGAATGTTCTCTCTTTTTTTTTCAGGATAATTATATTGATAGTGCTTATTTGCATTTGGATAGGACACCAAATGTTCTGGTTTTGGTTGACTTTTTTTGTCTGAGCGCTGCTTTTTTTTTTTTTTTTTTTTTTTTTTTTTTTTTTTGTCTGATCAATATTTTGATCATGAGCAGGACCACAGTCTCTCCAGGGAGAATGAGAGAAAACTTGGATGTGCAAACATGGTCATGTACCTTGTAGGTCTCACATAGTTTTTTGATATTGAGAAAGTTGTTTAGATAAGGTGAAACTTGGGACAAAAGTCTGTTGCTACAGCTTGAATATGAGCTGTATTGTCCTACCAGTGAGTCACAAATATTTGTCTCTCCGGTTTACAATACTTGTGAGAGCGCTAAAAGCTAGGGAAAAGTATATTATCCTTCAAGTCTAAAAGTAATGATGAGAAGAAAATAATTTTGGATTATTGGATAGAAAAACTTATTGGAAGTGTGAAATTTGTTATCGAGAACACTTAATGACCCATATCTTGTCACAAGAAATCTTGAAATAACCAGAGTTGTCCCTGATGGGCCCATATCGTCAAAGCATAGGAACAACTGGGTTATCCTGGAAATTAAGGGCTCAAGGCTCTTCTTAGGTCTCTCTGCCTGGGAAGCTGGGAAGGCTTTGTCTCAGAAATGTTAATTACTGACTAGGGTGACTTTGTTCAGACCAATAGAATTACCAGTGTTTTCTGCAGGAGAGAAAGTTGGTGTTGGGAAAATCTGCATCTGGTGCAATGAAAAGGGGAAATCCTTCTATTCTACGGAAGCAGTCCAGGCTCATATGAATGATAAAAGCCACTGCAAACTCTTCACAGATGGAGATGCTGCCCTGGAATTTGCAGATTTCTATGATTTTAGGTGAGGTCATTTCTCTTTGAGTGGGACAAACAGGTGGGGACAGACAAAAGTACAGTTAAATATTACATTAGAAACTACTATTCATTCTTAAAATTTAGTGGTGTTTCGGGTTCCAGTACTTGTTTTGGGCTGCTGATTCCCTACTCTTTTAAGTAATGGTAACAATAAGATTGGTTGTCTTCTTCTGTTACCATTGTTGCCAGTCCTACATCGAAGTACATTTTGAATTCTGTTTTTTATGTTTGCTGTTACTGAATTGAGATTTCAGTGCACCAGCAAAGGCCATAAAAGGTCATAACTCTTTCCCATTATCTTTTAAATAGATTGTGAACTTAACACTTACTGTGGGTTTCTTACATAAGTTTTGTTGTATAGCTGTAGTTGAACAGGATTGCTGTGATTTAGAGGCCTCTTGAAATTCCTGCAACATATCCTAAGTTGTGTTTATGTTGGTCAGAAATACCTCATATTATGGTGACAGGTGGAGCTTCTGGGAGCACTTGTTCAGTAGTTGTGCAGAGGTGGTGACCTGCACTGTGCTGGCATTTCACTATGAGTTACTGTTAAGCGTGCAGCAGCAGAACCTGTGCCAAGTTACAGAACAGAATGGCGGAAGGAGATTCCTTGTCTCCAGGTCCTGTTCAGGGCATGGTTCTGCTGTTAGGAGCTCTTAGACCAAGGCAGGTGAAAAGTGACAATGCTTGTGCCTTGCTGTAGCTGTGCACAGTGGTTCTTTTGTAGAGTGGTTCTGGATAGCTGTGGCTACTCACCGTTTTTAAACCATGTATTGCTGCTCTTCCACAGGAGCAGTTACCCTGATCATGAGGATGGGAAAGATGTGGAGGGTCCTGGAAAGCACCCGGCAGAGAAAGAGTTGGATTATGATGATGACACCATGGAGCTGATCCTTCCATCAGGTGGGGACAGAGTTTGTGTTATAACTTGCTTTCTCTGTACTTCTCATATCAGCCTCCAGTACCTGCAGCACAGGCCATTGTTGTGTTTTTCTCTGGGAATGGAGAAGGTAGTTTTGTATTTAAGTGTCTTTGGGGTTATGTCCTCACCTTTCATTATTTTCACTGCCAAGTAGTTCAGCTTCTTCAGCGCTGATATGTAGACAGTGGCAGTGGGGTGCTCTGCCCATTTTACATCTTCATTATCATATGACTCTCATAGTATACTCCAGCAAGAGTTTCCATATTTGCTTGAGTACAACTTGGAGAGGCTATAACTTAGGTTATCTAGTGTAGGGGTCTTTTTTTGTAGAGAGCCAGCTCCTACCTAATTCAGTAAATTAAATTATTAACTACCCTTTCTCTAGTTCAGCATTTGGCACTCTCACTTGCTTTTTTTTTGTTTGGTGATTTTGTAGGAGGGGACCTCAGCCCTTTCATTCTGAGAAGTGCTGCCAACTCTGCAGTTACACAAGTTTTCCTGAATGTCAGCAAGTGGCTTCACTGTTTATGTGAAACAGCATTGCCTCTCTGCTCATTCCACTATTTAAAATTATCTTTTCTGATAACTGCCTGTTTGTTACCTGAGCTAAGGCCCTCTTGAACTGCAGCACATTTTGTGCTTTTTCTTCGAGCAGCTCTTACAGTAATTACGTTGAGTTCCTAATAATTCTAAAATTTTTAAGGTTCTGGACCCTTTAAAAACATTTCTCAGCAGAGGGGTTTTCCATATTTTTAGAGAGCTTGAGTACTCCATTTCAGAAGCTGTTTCGTGATGGATAATAAGATGTCCCCTGCTGTGAACAGGTGCCAGAGTGGGTCACCGTTCCCTGATGAGGTACTACAAGCAGCGTTTTGGTGTGACAAGGGCCGTGGCTGTTGCAAAGAACAAGAAAGCTGTGGGTCGGGTGCTGCAGCAGTACCGAGCCTTGGGCTGGACGGGGCAGGCAGGTGAGTGACAATGGCAGGGCTTTGCAGAGGAGGAGGCTCTGGGATGTCAGCACTCTACAATTCCAGAGGTCATCTTTGCTTTACACGTGGTGTTTACGCAGTAGTTTGTCTTCTACTTGGTTCATTTTAATTCCTGACATCCAAGCAGATACAGGAAGTTTGTTTCTAAAATCCACTGCAGCTGCTGTGCAGGCTTTTCATTCTGTTGTTTGTGATCTCTGGTGACTTCCTGAGATTTCTTGGTTTCTGCCTGTCCAAGCCACTACACTTGTTATTTAACAATATAACATAAGTCATGTTTTGACAGAATGCTTTTCCAGTTGGGGAACAGTGTTGAGGTCTATATCCACTTTTGAAATACAAGAATCATGCTTGCAATGCTAAACAACCTTTTGCCTTAATCACAGTCTTGGGTATTTGTAGAGGGAACTGGGCTTTGCCCAGAGAGAAGTGAAAAGTGCCAGTATGGAAAGGAAAACCTGCAGGTAACTGCTGAAGTACATGGGCAGGTCATCTGGTTTGCATACAAGTTGTAAGAAAGGTGACAGACATTGATCCATCTCTCTTCCTTCTCTCTCCCTGCAGGGGCTGTCTCTGCTCAGCAGCGTGACATGCAGTACCTGCAGAGGATGAAGTCAAAGTGGATGCTCAAGACAGGAATGAGTAACAATGCTACAAAGCAGATGCATTTCCGGATGCAAGTCAGATTCTGAGTTCTAAAGAGAACTGCCTACAGCTGGGGAGGGGAATTTAATGATTTTGGGGTTGCAGATTCTCTTATTAAAATGGACTTGGTACCTATCAAATGCTGATGTGTTTGCTGCTGTGCCTTCCTTTGTAAAAAGAAGAATGGCAGGGAACTGGTCTCTTCTGAAATAAAGGTGGGCCTAACTTAAAAATAAATTATCTTCAGTGGAACAATAAAATATCTTCAGTGGAACATGTGGCAGAGTAGTCATGGCTATGACTGAAGGTACATGCATAGTCCATGGGGTACATACCCATCTTTGTGCAGGTCATTTATGGGGGCCAGTTGACATTGTCATTCATCTGAATATCTTCTGTTTCCAATTCTACTAAATGTTTGAAGCCAAGAGGAGGTCGTGGATCTAAATGCTTCAGGTGTAGTGTATTGAATGTTTTCAGTTGTGGTGCCAGACATACTAGCTGGGTGGTTTGGAGTTCTAGCTGGCACTGTTGAAGTGAAAATTTGAGAGCAGACTTTCATGGAAGGTTAAGTAAGAATTGTTTGAAGAAATGCACTGATAATTCCAGGATTAATACTGTCCTCAGAAGCTGACTGTGCTTAGCTAATGCTCCAGCTCAGGGCTGGATTAATAATGTGCAGTATAGTTGTTTTATGTCGAATGTGATGAATTTTCATTTCTGGAAAACCGCTCAAAATTATCTTAACATTTAGATGAATGGCAATCAAAATTTTGCATTTCCTGCCTAAAACTCTGAAGATACTGTGGTTGACAGTGTGTTTTGT